>NW_027107635.1:608231-610011 GCF_000696795.3 Halyomorpha halys | reverse complement strand
AAAAAAAAAAAAAAAAACGGGAGTAGAGGGTTTCACGACGCTTTTTAAATATTGCTCGATTAAACTATCTTAATGTCCCTCTTCCCATTTCAAGCTAATATTTCAATAGTGATTGATATAGGACCGTCGCTCCTCGGGGGTCTTAGCGTAACTTATATACAGCTATTTTGTAAAATAAAAAAAAACGTGTAAATTGTACAGTTTTACTTTTAATAACAAGATCATCCTTCCCGGCCGGATCCACCAAACTAAGACCCCCAGGTAGCGACTGTCCTATATCACTTTTGAAATATTTGCTTAAAACGGGAATAATAGACTTAAGATAGTTTAATCAAGTGACATTGAAAAAGCACCTGAAATCGAAAAACGGTGTGACGTATATAGCTTTCAATGTGAATTATTTAATAATTAGTTGATAGGTTGCTTTTAAAAAATTAATATTTGGAAGAGGAGATCTAATAACGCTGATAGGTTTTTAAAAGTGGGCGAGAAATATATAAATAGCTCTTTAGATACTTTTTGAATGTAACTAATAAAAAAAACACACACACAAAAGTAATTATTTGGATATTATTCAAAGATTTAATAATACAAAACAAAGTCTTATGTCTCTCAATGAGCAGTAAATAATTAGCTATTAGATTTCACCATTTCAGACATCACCAGGAATGAATAACGCAGGATCAAGTAAACGCAAACCCGACATAGCACATATAACATCAATAGTATAAAAAGAAAAATAATCAAAAAAAGTAATATTAATTTATGCTTACACGTTCAATTCTTTATTTTTAATTTATGGTCTATTTGAATGATGACTTATAGATAATAGTTATATACAGAACAAATAAAACCTTTTTATGGTCCTAAATTTTGAAAAGAGCCTATTTCCAAAATTTTTTTTCAGAAACACAAAAATTAAATTCCTACTATACCGTTGGACTTATTTGACCATTTTCTTTCTTTAATTGTGTATTTTATGACAAAGCGAACATTACTATTATTAATGATCATCGAATATTATTTTATATGTGCAAAAGAAAAAGAAAAAATGTCAAAATTAACTCTTTACCAAATGTTTAATTCATCTGAAGTACCAACTTACAATTAGAAGTAAAAAATATCCAGCTCATCAGAAAGTTAACTTTGAATTTACCATTTCTTAGGTCTTCTTGGTCTACCCTAAAGGTAATCTTTATTGTCAATAAATGTTTTTTTCTGTGCATTACTACTTTACTAATACTTAAGTAAACTGTTCAGGGTTGTTTAAAAACGATTGAAAACAACTATTATCAATGCTAAGTAATGTCATTATTAAAAACAGGATTCAGGACCTTGATTGATTGACCTAGTCGGTGTATGTATGTATAGCGACAACCTCATGGCCATGCAAGAGTTTGAGGAAGCAAAGATAAGGCGTGTCCCTTTCCCCCTGCTATGTCTTCCTGCGGAGCGGAGACGTTCCATATCGGGAAGATATGTCAAGGAGTTGCCAATTCCCGTCCCGATTGTCTGTCGCTATTGGACGGCGAAATTTCATCGAAATGAAGAGACCTTGAGGCAGAATTGTATAGTCGAACTTCCATTGGAATATTGGTAAACAAAGTGTAGTAGGTTTAGAAAATTTTGACTCGGCAATCGTACAGCTTCTAAGTTATGGTTGTTTAATTTCCATTCGTGTTATTTTACCGTTCTTATATAGTGTCTTAGGCTTTGTACTAACTCGCTAAGCAAAGCTTTGGTCACTTAGTTGAGCTATGAAAAACTAAATATGTGATAT
>NW_027107635.1:605897-608018 GCF_000696795.3 Halyomorpha halys | reverse complement strand
TATATAATATTAATGGATTTTATTGTTTTTATTTTAAAAAAATTATAAATTTTATTTAACGGATTTTATTTTTATTTAAAAAATTACATCCTTTAGCAATGGAAAATCTTAACTTTATATTTTATAATGTTTAGTAGACGTGATATGTATGTACATATCATGCATATGCAGTACTTTTTATACCTTCTTTCACTCCAGTAACACCGATAAATCGGATTATCCGGCCGTATGCTCGTCCCCGGAGGGAATGGTTAAGAGGGCGTCCAGTGTATTTAATTTATCAAAGCAGCAAGTCAGGAACCTGTAAGGGACTTTATCACTGACAAAAAATCTATTAATTGCGCATTCCTCTTATCTTACTTTACTCCAATTATTTTAAATGACGTTTCTTGCTCTAAATGTTGTTTTCAGAACGGAATTATTCATCACCTCTTTAAACACGTCTTAGATAGAGGTGGACTTTATCAATTTAAAAGTATTTTATCCTTTTGTAATTCATTTTATTTATGGTCTTTTCAAAGAATATTCAGACAGTCAACAGAATTTATCGCTCCAGTTTTTCATAAGCTTTGACATCACCGTCCTATTGATAAAAAAAAAGTAAGCTATTTCAGGACCTGAATAGAATTTGAATTAAAGCGAAGCTGCTTTTGTTCCCGATAGGCCTGGAAAGCCCGGAACTTTTTCTAAAGCAAAATAAAGTTCCTTTCCGGACTTATAAGAATGTGCTCCACTTTTCGGAGGAGTTTGGAAAACCGCTGCCGTTAGTTTGTCTGAAGGAGACATGGTCCCAAAGTTGTGAAAAATAATCCCAAACTGGGACGAGGCCGAATGAAGATTTATCGATTGGGCTCTTTGAGGGAGCGATGTTTCTCGGTTCACTCTGCTCATGTTTGCGGTCCACCAGAATCTCCAACTCTGGGAAGTTAAACTGTCCGTCCTTTGGTATTCATAGTCATAGTTATTTATATCATTTAAACTTATTATTTATTATCAAAACTTTAGTTCATATCGGTATTTGAATAACTTAAATTTTACAAAATAACTGATATTGTATAGAAGAATATAATCCTACACTGTAAGTCGTACATTAAGGAAGTTTGGAGCGTACCACATAACTTTCACTTACCACACTACTTACTCAAAAGTTGTCTAGATTGGTGGGCTCGTTATAATAATAATAATAATAATCTTTATTTATTCTGGGATTGATCTCTTTAGAATAAATTAGGCTTTAGGCCTTAGAGTAAATTACAAGATGTCATAAAATAAACTAATATAGTGAATTTAAAAATATACACTTAAACAACCATAATTAACAGAATATATAAAATAATCAGAAAACAAATAAAATGAAACCACTTGTTATATTATGTCATAAAACATAAGATGACTTCTGATAGTAAATAAAAAGAAAAAAAAATATTAAAAATCAAATACAATTACACTAAAAAGTAATAAATGAAAAGATATAATTTCTGCTAGTGTACATATTTACAACTATTAACGAAAATCTAAGACAGAAAATATATAAAGTTTTTTTTAAACCTTCAATTGTTATTCTTCCGGAATTGGGTGGACAGAAGGTAGTCGAAGATACGGGATTTGAAGATTGGAAGGGCGTTAGAACTACGAATAAAGGAGGGAATAGAATTCCATAGGGAAGAGGAACGGATGAGGAAAGATCTACCAAAGGCTGCGGTTCGATGGACAGTTACATATAAGTCTGAAGGCTATGAGCGGGTATTGCGGAATGCACTGAGGACTTGGATTGAAGGATATCTGAGATGTTCAATGGACGGCGTGATTGGATAACTTGATAGAGAAAGGAAGCAAGGAAATATTTACGACGGAAGGAGGAGTAAAGCCACTTCAACTCTTCATAAAATCGGGTGACAGGGGCGTCCCTGGGGACCCCAAAGATGAATCGTACAAAGTATTACATATATAATACATCGTATTATTTAACCGTTTTAATTTTGTTTCGAGATCCCCAGACACACCCCCGTAAACCACACAGCAATAGTAAAAGTGGGGGAATATTAAGGAAGTAACCAGGAGCCTGCGGGTTTCAAAAGGAAGTAGGTTATAGTTATTGCTATTTTTGAAATACATATATAT
>NW_027107635.1:601718-605827 GCF_000696795.3 Halyomorpha halys | reverse complement strand
ATAGATATAATTTTTATACGTATTTTATTGTTTCTTGAGGTGGCAGTAAGGAATATAAATTTTGTTCCTTGTTTCCGTAATCCGATCAGGAGAGATCAGGCGATATTGGTTTTTTTCGATTCTAATTTCTGTCTCTATTTACCGTTGTTACCCTTTTTTCTCCTTCGCTTACTCACCAAATTCCTCAATATTCTAAATTTATTTTTTAATACTCCAAACAATGAAAAATGGTTATTTATTTCGAACAAAGATAATTAGAGTTACTTTCGAAGAAGATTTTTTTGAAAATTCGTCATTAGAGCCATGTTACTAATTATATAAGATTAACATCTATCTGTCATTAAAACCATTGGAGTGTACATTAGCATGTCGATTAAGTCAAGTTATACCTGTGAACTATCTTGTGGTAAATTAATTCAATTTATGATTAACATAAATTAAGAGAATGTTTCGAACAAATTAATAATGAGACACAACTTTGGCAAAGAACATAAAACAATATGTGAATCTAATGACCAAAGTAAAATTATAATTAAAAAAAACTTTTATATTAATTCTAAATTACAATGTTTAGTTTTGTACAAAGTGAATAAGATAACCAATTTTATTTATCTTATAATATGGTATTATTTATAGGAAAATGACAGAATGTTTCATATAGAAGAGTTCATAATAATTACACAGTATCAAATATCGTGGGTAGATCAGTAGACACTTTGATAAATAAAATCGTGAAGTGTTTTTGGCCCAGTTGTGGCGTAGTATGTTCTTAGTCTATGTTGAGAATTATAGTTTTTTATTCGAAACTCGTTACATACCATAATTAAATATTAACATGAAACTTTTGAAAATACAAATTTCCTAAAAATTCTCTAAAATTAAATTAGCCCTAGAGAATCCTGGAAATCAGATACTTCAATTCTCGATAAATGTCAGACACCATGTTTTTTTACTGAGTGCCTCAATTAATTAAGCAGGAGTAAGCCTAAAGTAATTCATTGATAAGTGATAAATTGTTTATGATGCGAGTTGTTTTGAAAATACTTTTTTTCGACACCCATAATATACTGTTTGTATACTTCTTTTTTTTCTCTTATTTACTATATAGTTGATAAAAGACTGATATATTCAAAGGAAACATAAAATCATATATTACCTCATAGAAGTCAATTTTATTAATTGCTCTAACAAGAGCATGATATTTACTTTCTGTTACAAGACTACAACATGTGGACGTTCTTTGTGCAACATTATTAATTGAAAGATTGTAATTACTTTCAAATTGGACATTTTAAGGCAGCTTTGTTGTGTTTTAGAACTGAAATCTATTGACAATAGATGAGTGTTTTTGATACTGGTACTGAGTTTTCGTAATATTCTTTTAACAGTATAAAAAAAAAAAAAAAAACATTGCTACATCTATTTAGAGAAAAAAAAACATCGAAAGTTAATGGTATTAGAAACATCGTTCTGTTTTCTGTATTTCCTGTCGAATTAATTTAGAATTTTTTAATGATTAAAGCATACTTTTTTTTAGATTACCATTTGGGCGAGGAGCGTTTCGTAATTGAGATAAAATAAAATACCGATCTCTTCCCTAAATAAAAAATAGGGGTAAGATATGAAATAAAATTGCACAATGTAATGAAAATTATTGTTTATCTCAAAAAGCATAATTAATAAACAGTGAATTGTAAACTCTAAAATAAAAAAAGAGAAACAAAACTAAATAATAAAACCAACTACTCCAGTTGATAACACAAAATTTATTTTATAATTAATGAAATAAACAACACTAGGAAAATATTACAAAAAAATATATTCTTTACATAATGAATAAAAAAAAGAAAAATACTTCATAAAGAATTAATAAATCCCAATTTTCCATTTACATGAAATGAAATGTTTATGAAAAAAAAAAAAAAAAATTGTTCGAACAATTTAATGTAAATTAATACGAAATCCCTAGAGACGATACAAATCATGTGAACATGGTGAGAGATTAAAAATTAGTAAATCATACACAGTTTTAATCATAAATACTGTTGCAAGTAGGTAACCCTTCTTTCATCTACAATAATTAGTTGAATTTTATATATAATTTATCGATTTTAATAGATTTTTACTATTGCCTCATGGAAAAGTTGAAGTTGATAAAACATTGTAGGCCTTATAGTAGTTTTTATGATATTCACATATGAATATAAATTTGGCAAATGAAAATTTGTCCGAACAACTATAAATCAATTAATTTTAGCAAATTTCATGTAAATTATTACTCCTACGTAGATAAACATCATAAAATACTTTATAGCTAATTAAACTAGCTTTAATTTGGGTGCTAATAGACATCTGTACGTCAAATGGTTTTTAAGATATTGATTTTTCAAAATAAATTCACTAATTACTGATCTTTCAGTACGTCTCATACATCATTTTTATGAAATGTTTTTAAGAAGCTATATCTCGGAAACTATTTAACGTAAGTTACTCTATTAGGGCTCATATTTTAGCAACTTAGCTCTTCTTTCAATGACGTTCTCTTAGGTTTTCTTGTGTTGTTCCTACTTTTTGAGATATAGAGCTCTGAATGAAAAATTAGTTTTTTTATCACTTTGAAATAGCCGCCATTTTATATTCCCCCTACCTATACTTGGCAGACTCATGAATTTTAATTTTTCCAATTTCTAAATTCTAGTAATTATACATAGTTTTCATTAAAGTAATCAAAAATGGGGTGAGATAACTGCCTTTTTTTCTCCTCTTGGGCTCTTGTACTATCTGCCACTAGTAGTTATTGGTCCATCTACCCCGGAAAAGGGTAGGGCCTCTCTTTCCTTCTTGTAGTATTCCTTTTTCATTTCTTTTGCACTACGAGTTCTTGTCTTCCTTGCTCCTCCATTTCTTATTTATTTTTTATTTCGTACCGAATCGAATGAAATAAAGTGGTTATATATTATTTGAATTATAATTTTAGATTTGGTTGTAGTTAGTTATTCCTCCGCCCCTACGTTTCGGCTATTCTGAAGGATTACTCATTTTAAATATTGCAACAATAATGTAAAAATGGAGCAGGCTATTCTGCCTTTGTCAAATCACATTTTTATTTTTTAAATTACAAGTTTATCAACCTTCTTCTTATAATTTTCAACTATTCAAACTTTTTCTAATATTATTCTATTCATACTTTCTATTATAATCTAACACTGCTTGTGTTCTACTCAAAACAACAGCTCTGATAAAGAACTACATTAAGGGACGAATATAAATAAATAAATACTTCTTTTTTTACAATAGATTGAAGCAATTATTTGATGATGGTCAAAGTCAGACTATCAAACTGTTTTCAAACATTGAAAATAATTAACCGATTTGGAAATATTCTGAATTACACTAATTGATAAGTATAAGTCATCATGCCTAGAAATGATAATATTAATAATTATCTTACTGATTTATTTTTTAATATATCTTTTTTTTATAATTTCACAAATTTTGTGAACATATTAGACAAACTAAGAGCTTCAAAATCGCAAAAAGAGCGCTTTCATGAACCTCCTTGCATAATTTATCTAAATATTGATTAAATAAGCTTGGATAGTAAATAGGTTAAAAAAAATACTTAAATTAAGACTCTGATTGACGTTTTTACTTCACCTATAACTTATTTATGTGTTTAGTATCGTTTATATATAACTTTTCAATGATAGATTTATTTCAACGTTAAAGGAATAATGATGATAATTTAAAATGTAAAAGTAAGAAGAAAATAAAATTTTAGCTTTTGAATCCAGTATGCTATCAGTATATTTTATTTGTTCGGTGCTTCATCCATCGGTTATAAAGTGAGTACTTGACCCCAGGCTGACTCTTGGGAAAAACAATCGAGTCCAGGTTTATTGCCTACCTGACCCACAGTAAATCCGCAGCTCAACAGTAACATGAATTATGATCTAGTCAATAAAACAAGGAATATATTTAAAAAAAAAGATATGAACAAAAATTTAATAAAAAAAAAAAATAATATGGAAACCTCTTCTTATATAAAATTAAAAGTATATTTTATTTTATGGCACCAAAACTTTTAATATTTATTTTGACATATTATA
>NW_027107635.1:600058-600758 GCF_000696795.3 Halyomorpha halys | reverse complement strand
TCAAGTGTATATGAAACATACTACATATTTACCTATTGTATTATTTTGTACAGTTGTAAATTACATTAAATAAATAATTTTAAAAAAAATTATTTGCATGTCGCATATTAACATTTCTGGTCTATGTTGTCGGTGAACTCTTTAAGTTGTTTCTTGTATTTCTTATACAAGAAACAACTTATACAAGAACAATGTTTGTTCGGGTTTTGGCCATGAATCTCCATGGAGTAGAGAAGATTTTAGCAAGCTGTATCTTTTGTTGTCATATATGTAACAGTCGTATAATATGTGTTGAAATGTTTGTGGAATTCTTCCTTCTCACTTACATGCGTCTGAGTTTCTTAAGTGAAATCTTTTTAAGTATTAGTTAGTTGGTCGGTGTTCTGTAATAAATTAAGTCAGTTTGTAATGGGTGCTTTTGGTTATGTTGTAGTTTTGTGAGTTGATGTACGGATTGCATTTGTGTAATTGTCTTCCTTTAGTTGACTGTTGCCATTGTTGTTCCACTCTTCGATAATGTCGGTTAGTAAAGATTTTTTAACTAACTAAGGGGACTAAGTTGTATTCGTAAGGAAGTTGTTTATCTCAAGCTGCTGTCTTTGCTCTTTTTTTTTTTTTTTTTTTTTTATTAATTTAAGTGTTTCGACCACTCGGGCCATTTACACTTGATTTACAAATTCGATTACAATTGGCATGTTCA
>NW_027107635.1:590630-596628 GCF_000696795.3 Halyomorpha halys | reverse complement strand
GGAACCGAACTTACACAGAACAGTAGCACTATTGTTATCCTAGATCACAAGAGCAGACCGCGATGTGCACACTTCGAAATCTGGAAGAGAACTGGCTGTCTTTGCTTATCTGCTCTTTCGTTACCTACACTACCACTGTGTCCTTTTACCCAAAGCATGTGTAATGAACAACTATTTTGTTGTCAGTATAAATGTTAAATAGGTTTTGTGTTGTCTTAATATGTAGTCTGTAGCTTATAGTGCTGCCAGTTTTTCTGCTTGATTATTTGAGCAGTTTCGATTGAGTCTGTGAAATTCTCCATAGTAAATATATCGTTATTTCCTGTGGCAAAGGCGCAGCCTTATATATTAGCTATATATAACCTCTAAATAATAACAAGAACTCAGTAATCCTTCCAGTCTAATCGTAAGTTATATGTATGTGTGTGTATAGTTATAACTGAATTGTAAGGACCGAAGTTTAGTCGTTTTAGAATTCCCAATATTAATATTTAGTTGGGTTTTTGCCCTACATATTTGGATTATTTTGGGAGATATTTAAAAATAATTCAAAGGCTATATCATAAGTAAATGTATTTATCAGGGTAGTCAGTAGCATTCTATACTCTATTCCTTAAAAATAATCTTCAGCATTCGTGAGAAACATACTGAAATTGATACAGAAACTTTTCCAAACTAATTACATTGCGCAACACTAAATATTGCAGACCTTACATTAATAATTTGATGTAGAACAATTATTTTAATATCATTTTTGAGATTTCGAAAGTATTAGTTAGCAACTTAAGAAACGCCCTTGTCGTTAGAGAGAAAAAGACGTTACTTTTCCTTTCTTTAACTAAATTACTAACAAAAAACTAATATATTGAGCAATTTTTTAATTATATAGCTATTTCAGATATCTCTTTTATTATCTATTTGTAATACCGATTTCCGACTAACAAACTCTACATTTTTTTTTTTTTAACTATATAATTATATGCCCTTCATAATTTTAAATAAATATTGAATTCTTTGCGCCTAACACAATTGCTTTTGCTTTCCGTTTAACTTTCGAGATCAAATCGCTCCGGTATACTTTGTACGATTTCCAGTACATTTGTTATCTCCAGGAACGGCCAAATAGCTCATAATCGTATTAAGATTAATGAATAAACAGACTAAAAGGGCTGTTAATGAATGAGTAATCAGTGATTCAGAAAAAAAGGGCTGATGGCTAAAACTTTTTTTTATCTCCGGCTAAAGCTCTTTTTAGTGATCTTCTCAGATTCTCGGTAAGAATCTCGAGCTCTTTTTGTTCTATTTCTTGCTGTATTTTCTAACTCTTTTCTATGGGATCTGACTTCGACTCTCCAGTAACCATTACTTTCCGTAAATAATAATAATAATAAAAGGAGTTATTTGATGACAAGAAGGGGAGGAGGGGGTGGAGGTTTTAGTAAAGAACACAAATAAGGAGAACTTATTTAATTAGTGCTGACGTCTCGGCAAAATTTTAGGCTTCATCGTAGCTAAGTATAAAAACATATGATATATGATGAAATTATGATATATGATGAAATATCATATGATATATGATGAAATATCATATGAAATATGATGAAAAACATATAAAGTATATGATGACAAGATGGGGAGGAGGGGGTGGAGGTTTTAGTGAAGAACACAAATAAGGAGAACTTATTTAATTAGTGCTGACGTCTCGGGCAAAATTTTAGGCCTTCATCGTAGCTAAGTATAAAAACAACATAACAACCATTATTAATCCAGAATAACTAGAATGAAAGAAGGCGGTAGATAATACGGATACATAAGTAGTATTGGAAGAGAATGTACAATGTATACATTATAGTATGAGATAGAATCAATATCAGAATATAGTAATATTACAATTATGGAAGGGTGAGAAAGAAAATATTCATTTGAAAATCAAGGGAGTAAATATATAAAATAAAAATAATTTTAAAATTATTTCTGACATTTTCATAAATTTAATTTTAAAGAATTTCAATTTTTTAAATATTTGTGAAAATGAAAATTAGTACTGCTATAACCCCTTAAGGGCCGAGGATCACTAGGCTGTAAGGAATTATTGTTACTTGAACAGCCGTTGTACTAGGAGTTTGATTTTTTCATGATCTGATTGTGCAGCATGCTTAACCACCCAAAAAGTATTTTAAAAAGGCAATTTGGAAATTTCCTACAAAAAAAATATACCCGATTGGTAAAAACAAAAAAAAATCTCCAAAATTCTAGAGTAAAGGTTTTGTCGTGGCGCTCGCGATATAATAAATTATATCATGGTCAACAATCATCGCAGCATTTAAATTGTTATTATTAAAAGACGAATGAATCATAAACTTTGGATTCAGTGAGCAGTCATTATGATCTAATAAAAATTATAAACACCTCTATTTTCTTTTTCATATTTAACTTGTAGTGGTTAAAATGCTAAGGAATTGGTATTTTTTTTTAAATTTAGTTCAAATTGAATTCCAATAGTTGCCTAATTCTCTTTTCAGATGAGATGAGCTTCTTCAACTCGCTCCAACAGATGGTTAGCTCGGGGGTGGCGAACCTGAGCCTCTCTCCCAAGCGGCTGTCACTGAGCAAGGAGAGCGGGGCTGAGGCAGCGGCTGCAGCCCGTGCGGCGGCTGAACGGTCCGCATCCGTCCCGGGCGTTCCCCGCGTCCAGCCGCCACCACCCTCCCGAAGGAGGACAATCGACCAGGGCACTCCACGAAGGCAGGGCAGCTTCAGGAGGCCCTCCAGCCCCCAGCGGCAGCCCTTAGTCTTCTGCCGTCGAAGGCTGTCCTGGCCCGAGGTTGACCAGCAGGCCACGTCGGGGTGAGTCATAGAACCTCTTATGAAATTTCTTATTACTGACTATTATGATTTGAAGATCTGACAAAACTAACATATATTAATCTAGATTAAAAGACAATAAGAATCCATTGACGATGAATTAATTGCTTGTGTTTGTTCAAAATATATTTTTTAAAATATTAATATGGTAATGACCATGTTGAGTTTTATGTAGTATATATTATTTATTGTATTTTAAATGTTTAAATAGTTTTTATACTGTTAATTTAAATTTACTTTTTTGTGATGGAAGAAAGAGAAAAATTTTTAGAATTGAAATAGTGCAAAAAATAAACAAATTTAAAGAACGATAAAAACCTAGAAAAAAAAAAATGAAACGTGTAAGAGAAAAAATAAGTCATGAATAACTTTAGTACATAATGCAGACATTTTTATAATGCGACAATATACAAATAATTATGCTTTAACTATTTATATTAATAAGAATAAAAAAAATTGCGCTTCACTAGTATTAAGTATGCTGTGTATGAGGCAAGTTGGGCATTACAACATTTTTGTTTGTTTTAATTAACATATTTTATTACATTATTATTGTTATGTTTTTTATTAACATTATTATTGTTTATTTTTTTATTAACATTTTTAATAAAGTGTTTTTCTCTCCCTTTTAGTGAAGTCCCGAAGCATTTTTTTGTCCTTGTTTAAGTCATGTCTTAGATCAGCTGAAAGCAGATTCAGGAGTGCCGTGACTTTTCTTAACTAAGAAGATTATTCTGAAAGATAACATAGGCACGTAGAGTGCCTGAAGATAAATGAACAAGAATGCTATGCTCAAGAAATGCTATTTTGGTCATTCATAAGGGTGTTAGTGGATATTTCTTCTCCGGGGAAAAAGGTCCTTTGAGAGTGTCCCCTACTGAATAATATGCATATATATATTTTTTTTTCTTTTCTTACGTCGGCCCAAGACTCCCGTTGGAGTCCTACACTGCCCCTGTTGTCAAATAATAAAAGAATGGAGATGAGGATGTAAATTGTTATTATTTATTTAATTTTAAAAATCTACTTTGGATTCTGCTATAAATTTGCACAACCCCTGAATATTAGCCCTATCTAGATCTGTCATCCCTCGGAGGAAAACGCTATTGTTTTGGATGAGGGGATATTTAATCCTGTATTTGTCATATCTACTGCAATTTAGTATTATATGTGATGGGTCTTCGATAGAGTTGCATGTCGAACATTTATCATTATTTTTAACTTTAATTAATGTCAAGCCGTGATTTGTACGACCATGGTTAATTCTTAGTCTTGTAAGTAACACTATATCTTTTCTTTTCAGCTTGATACAAGTGAAAAGATATATGCTATATTATCATGTTGGTATTCTCTATGAAGTTTCTGTTGGACGAGACTATTCCAAAGCTAACATATAACATAACATAGAATCTTGTTTTCGGAGATTTTACTTTCTTCTTATATCGTGTTTCCATCAATAAACAAAAATATTAAAAACAAGTTTATAATTATGCGAAGACTTTTTTCACTGGAGAAGAAATATCCTCTAACACCCTTATGAATGACAAAAACAGCATTTCTTGAGGCATAAATATAGTTTAAAAATTAATAAAGCTTATATTTTCGTTTTGCGAGTCGGTTAAATCTTTTCTTATCACCATAGTGATGAAACGACACCTGCAGATTTATGTTACCCATGCAGTTGACAGAGAAAGATGGTTGGGGTCTGTTGACGCCAAGGGCTGCTTTATGCGCCGATAGAAGAAGAAGAATTGAGATGGAATAGTTTTTTTTTTATATTTAGCATAACTACATACATCTGAGCTTTTCAGATAACAGAAGGACTAACTCCATAAAATCATTCACGGTACTTTCAACATTGATTCATTCACAATTCAGCATTTAATAAATGCTTTACAGAAGAAAGTAAATTTTGTTAAACTGTTATATTTTTGTTAAACTTTTGCAACTAGAAATATTATTAAAAGTAAATTTCCGAAAACTGTTGAAATTTGAGTAAAAATTAGTTAGTAAATCTGTTAATTGAAAGGCTCATTTGGAAAATTAATACGGGCATGTATTGTCCAATACACAACCCAATGAAAGTTTCATAGAAACAATAATTCAGGAGAAGTTATTTGAAAATATAAGCTTTATTAATTTATTAACTATATGCCTCTAGTGTAGTGTATTACAACGTGGCAAATTTTTAATGCTCAAGAAATGCTATTTTGGTCATTCATAAGGGTGTTGGTGGATATTTCTTCTCCGGGGAAAAAGGTCCTTTGAGAGTGTCCCCTACTGAATAATAAATCGAACAAAGGAGGAGTTATTGCTCAAAGTTTGGCTTGTATTGAGATTTCATATGGAACAATCCCCAATGCCTGCTCGAGGTTATACTGGAAATTTTATGGAAAGTAGGCTTTTGTGAGATGCTTTTTTCCTATTCATTTGATAATATTGAATTGATGATCTGTGTTGCCGCATTAGATTTGCTGTTCTAAATGCCTAATACTACCAGGAATATGTTAGAGCTTATGTGTTTACAATACTTGATAATAGATAAATGTAAAAATTAGTAAACATTATTGTATCAAAAAAATAAGATTTTAATTTAGATTCGACTTTTTTTTAATTTATACATAAACTGTTATGGTCGTTGTAAAACCGGTGAAAGAATAATGTTATTTTTATTGACTCATCCATCTTTATTACAGTCAAATTTAAAATTATTATTTAAATAAATAAATTAGTATCCATTGTCTCAACACTCTTTATTACATCATCAACAGTGTAATATTTCGGCCAATTAGGCTATCCTTGAAGAAAATCTAATCATTAACAGCTTATTATACATTCATTTGTAAAAATTTTAACAACAGCATTATTATTAATAATTTAACAAAGCTTAAATATAAAGTTACACCTCACATCCAGTTCTTTAAAAAACGTTTTTCAAACTATTCTGTCTAGGTCATTAATTACAAGTCAGATTACCCTATGAAAGAACTAATTAATAGGGGATCATAATAATTATTAATAAGCTTATGCCTAGTTACTTATTTAGTCACAATTTCATTAATTTTTAAACATTTACACACACAGAGAAAGAAATTTATTCAATCATGCTGCCCAAATACATCGGGTTGCTACA
>NW_027107635.1:577090-587610 GCF_000696795.3 Halyomorpha halys | reverse complement strand
TCGGTGGACGAGGAAAAACATCTTCAATGGGGATCGTCTTTCCTAAAACTACCCCGTCTGTATCTGGCCATTCTACTTTTACAAAGTTCGTTTCACCACCCTCCGCAGTAGCCACAGACATCAGAGAGACAACAACTGCCTCTTGAACTGTCCCTCCAGTCCTCAGAACCCATACCGTCTGACCCGCTTCTATGTTTTTCCTTGATTTCATATTCATTTTAGTTCGTTTTTATTCCTTCTAACAAATTCTAAATCAACTTAACACTATCATACAAACAAACTATTTTTAACCTTTCATACACTCAGGACAGGCCTATAATTAATTTATTTCAAATTGCGTTTTGGTCTAAATATTTATTTATTTTATTATTGAAATTAATTGTAAATAGTAACGTAAAAGGTTACCCATATTTTTCATAAATTTATTTTTCTTAAAATCTCTGCATAGTGTTGATTCAAATTTCTTGTATTTGTTTTAATATTTACTGTGTAATTGGAGTTCTCTGATATATATTTAGAAAATTTAAATATAGTAAAATAAAACAATAAATACTAGTCTCAAGAAATTGAAAAGATTATATTTAAAATTATTGTTTATTTTATGTCATTATTACCTTTTCTTGAGTATTCTTCTAGGTTTCATATTTACTGTTTCTTTGGTTCTCTGTAGAAGAAAGAAGTTCTCTAAAATATATGAAAAAATACCAGTTATACTTTTTTAAGAAAGAAATTTTAAAATGTTCTTGTGTATAAGAAATAACAATATCTAAGCAAGTTAAACAGTATATGTAGAAAACTTCCCCGGAAGGAAGTTTAGAAGATGAAGAGTATTCAATGTTTAAAGATCTGAACTAAGGATCTGAAGCTGCTGTTTTCTCATCTTAATTAGTATCAGAAAAAGGGAAGGGGAGTCTGGAGCCTGAGATTTCTTCTTTGAATATTCCCTCAACTTCGTCTGATGATTTTATCATCAAATACTTTGACTGGTTCACCCCATCGTTCAAATGTTGCTCTTTTAAGTTGTATCTCCTTCTTGAGATAAATATCAGTTTCGTCTTCGTGAAAAGAGCTTTTTCTTGATAACTTAACTCAAAGTTTAAAAGGTCTTTGAAACACTCCGTAGCTCCTGAATTAACCATGTTGAATTATAAACAGAAATTATAAGTAGTACATTCTTATTTAATATCACTAGTAGTTTGTTTTCAATGGTCCAGATTAACGTTGATAAATCTTTAAAAACTTTTTTTTATTTATTTATTTAATGTAATTTACAACTGTACAAAATAATACAATAAGTAAATATATTGTATGTTTCATATACAATGTAAATCTAAAACCCATTGGTGGTACATCAAACATTAATTTAAATTAGAAGGTTCCGTGGCCATCTTCTTTTCAGACGTCTCGGAGGATTATCAGGGATCGTTAAGGATGAAAGATTAAGAATTAATGGGTTAGTATTGTTAGGAAGTTTGGAATGAAAAGACGCATATCTGCTTTGGGCCAATGCTGCAACGAATGGGATGTTAAGGTCTTTGTGAATGAGTTTATTTGTAACGTAATAAGGAGCATTTTACGTAGGATTTTGGATTGTAAGGATTGAATGCGGGAGGAATTTGATGGTTTGGTCGAGCCCCAGAGCTCGATCCCATATGTCCAAATTGGTCTGATTATTGTACTGCATACTAATTTTTTGTAGTGAATGGGAAGTTTAGAGCATTTTTCAAGTAAGTGTTGTACCAATCGGAATCTACAAGCAGTTTTTTGTCGTTTCAGTCTTGTGTGTGGATTCCAAGTAAGTCTCTTGTCAAGATGGAGTCCTAAGTATCGAATCTGTTCAACAGGCGTTAGTGGAGTATTTAGAAAGGATACTGTAGGACAGGAGGGTAGAGGTTTACGCCGGAGAGTAAAGGTGATCTGATGGAATTCGTCAGGATTTATTTTGATTCTCCAGTTTTTACACCATTCTTCAATAGATGTTATGTGTGCCTGTAGTGTTTGTGATGCATTAGTTGGGTCGTTGTTTACAGACAGTATACATGTGTCATCAGCGTATGTTGTTATGACTGCGTTAGGGTGGGTTGGGATGTCAGCTGTATAATCCGTACAATAAATGGGACCTAAGATACTACCTTGAGGATCACCGGCGGACTGAGAAAAGAGAGATGAGTAGGAGGCTAGGTTATGATTTACTTTAAAGGTTCTATCAGTGAGGTAGGAGGGGATTATAAGGAAATATGTAGGGAGTAGTAACTCACGAAGTTTATAGAGCAGACTTGGATGCCAGACTCGATCAAAAGCTTGTTCAACATCGAGGAAGACTCCCGTGCAGTACATACCGCGCTCCAATGTGGAGGATAGGACATCAACCACTCGATTACTCTGTCGTATGGAAGAATGAGATGTTCTAAATCCAAACTGGTGGTCAGAAATAACATGATATGAGTCAAGGATTGGATAGAGGCGTTTTAATAAGATTTAACAACTTTAGAAAATACAATAATAATTGTTGAAAAAACTTTTTGTTTCTCAACTATTATTATTTATTCCCAACATTTCAGGCCTTAGCCGTTAATCACGGAGAAACATTAAAATATACCAACTAATTTACGTTCAATTTATACATTAATAATATTTATAAGAGAAGATGATCGGGAATGCAGTCAGTAAAGATCAGTAAAACTTATTTAATTGTGGCGACGTTTCGACTTGAATTTCAGGCCTGTATCGAGATGACTACGACGAAGTTGTCGTCAAGAGATAATAATTATATCTTCATTATCATAAGATTATACCTTAAATTGATAAGTCCGCATTAGTAGTATTCTGACAGGATTACACTCAGGTCTTTTAACATCTCAATATCTGATAAGCAATATTCGTACATATTTATGGAATTTTCTTTTTATAACATTATCTTCCAGCTAAAATGATATCAAATTATTAATAATTTATTACTGTTTTTCTCCTTATTATAATTTGAATATAGAGAGGTATATCGTTAAAAGAGGAAGGGTATCATCCGTCACAATAATTTTAAAATCCTGAAAATCGAGAGTTATAAACTCAGAATTACTTATGAACGCTATTTAGAGGTCAGTTCAATAAATTAGTTCTCAAAATTGCGAATTTCATAGAGTAATGCTAATAAGAGGTAACTGGGGGGAAACAAGGATGTTGCGAAATTTGAGATTAATTTATTTACCTATTAATTAATACATTAGATTAATTTACCTACCATAACTAACAAAATCTAAAATTATTTCATCAGTAAATAATATTTTCTAATATAATTTTATACATCTTTTATATACTTTTATACAACAATTACATTTATACTGACAATTTTTATTAATTGAATTAATTTTAGTATTTTTCAATAAATTTGTATAGTGTTGTACTATGAGTGAAACATTTATCTCGCTGCGAACAAATTTTATTTCTTAAATTATTATCATGAGCTTCATTTAATTTTGTCTGAGGAGAGATTGGTTTGGGGGTATTGTCAGCAAAAATGAACAAATAGGAAAAACTTATTTGTGCCGACGATTCGACCTAAATTTCAGGCCTTAATCAGGATTACTCCGGCGGGGTCGCCGTCTTAAATCAAGACGTGATACTTCGTCACAAATAGTTTTGCTTGTTTGTGTATCTTTGCTGACCTTACTTCCCGACCATGTTCTCATATCAATCTACGGTCAACTATTGAAACCGCATTTTAATTTATTTATTTATTCCTAATTCATTTTTCATTGCAAATAAAGAAATAATATTAATCATTATGTTATTATATGAGCAGTTTAATGTAAAACTGATATAAGTCAAAACTAGGGTTTAGAGATATTCAAGTACTCTTTTCTTTTATTATTTCTAGTGTTATGATCTCCTTCCAGAGATTTTGAAATGCCGTACATCCACCAATGCTCTAAGTGAAAGTTTTAAATGTGTGATAAGTAAAGCCAGTGTAAAGAAATGACTTACACCACTTTTGCTCACAAAATGATAATATGTATGATGCCATAAAATTCATCTAACTTTTTTATTTATTCTCAAAATAATGTTTTTCTAATATGTTGCTTACTTCTTTTTAAATGCTAAAGGTGATAATAGCCTGTGAGAAAAAGTTTTCGTTGAGATTTTTAATTTTTTTAAGCCTTAGGAGATAGACCAGTAGACTGATAACCTTTAATACCTTAATTCACGAATCTTTCAGTCAGCCTGACTGATTGGATCTGAAGTATTGCCTGCGACCAATTTTTTAAAAAATTAATTGACATAAATTAACATATTCACAATTAATTTCATTGGACTACCGTTAATCCGAAATAATTAAAAGAAAAAGGGGTTCAGATTAGCGAACAATTCGGAATACCGAACGGAAAAAAAATGTTACTTCATAAATAACAAATCAATTTATCAACAATAAAATTTTACAATAAAGATTAATTTAATGAAAGGGTTAATTAAAAAAATGTGACAATAAATTAGCAACCAAATTTTAATACTATAGAGATTATTAAATATAGAGATTATTTAAGCCTTATTATGTAAGGTATTGATAATATGGTTTTTATGAATGTTTGTATTCATATACTCCACACCAAAAATCAAATGTTTGTATTTATTTACTCCACACAAAAAATCAAATGTTTGTTTGAATGTTTGTATTCATATACTCCACACCAAAAATCAAATCTTCAATTTTTCAATTTTTTTTTGTGATTGGATTATAGAATTTTAGGTCAGAATTAGTGAGTTTGGACTAGCGAAAGTTAAAGAAATGTTCTTTTTTCTCATGTTTTTCACTTTTCATAAATATAAATTAAAATAATTTCAATTATACCGGTAATCCAATCCGTGTTGCCGTGATCAGTAACGGACGGTTCTAGTCAATATCCAATCTCATCACTTAAATAGCGATTACATTACATTAAATGGCAATCACGACTAATTTAAACTTAAATTACACTATTACATATTGTTAAATGAAAATATGCAATGGAAATCTATATTATTATTCATCTCCGAATAATAATGTTTTTTTGTAGACTGCTGTTTGAAGAATATATAACTGAAATTAAAGGCTGCACTTTCCTTAGAAAAACGAGCGAAAAAGAGGAAAATAAAATAACGAACTTAAAAGGGAGGGCTTAGTTACGATCACGTATTCCTACTTAGCAAGTTGTCTCTTCATTTTTATAGAGGGCGCTTTTAATTATTTTCATGTTCATTAATTTCATAAAATTAATTATTTATTTGCATTGCTTTCACTTAAAACAGTGATCATTCATTTTATAAGCATTTCTTTAATTAATTAAAAGCTAAATTTAATTAATTAACTGTTGTCTATTGGTTTGTTTGAATTATTTACCAGATAAATTATTTACTAAGTAATTTTCAAAAATGGTAACAACTTGATAAAATTGTAAAGTTTAAGTTTTAAATTATTAATTGAAACTGCCTTCTTTATCATCACGTTTAGGCACATTTTTTCCATTTCCAACTAATTTTTTAATGCAGATTTTTCATGGGTCACTTTGAAAACGAATATCTATGTTATAGGAGTCGATTAAATAAAATTTCTATGCATCCTTTTTTGCATGTATATTTAACTATTGCATGGATATTATACCGAGGTCTAATATCTGATATGGCGGCAGTGGGGGTTTAAAATGAGCTTGAACTGCCAACCAGTATTAAATATAAGCTTACCAATAAATATTATTATGTTTAAACACTAAATGTTGGAACATAGAAACTCCAAATATCAGTATAATGAAATAAAACGGACATATTTCCTTATTAACCAAAAAACAAAAATTATATCATCACTTCATGAATAAAAAAGTGAAAAATTAAAATAAAATATTTCTTAAAACGAACTATATACAAAAAAAAATAAACATAACTGAAAAACCTATCAAATGATAAATATATACAAGGTGAATTTTAAAAATTCCAATTTAATATTTAAAGGAGTGTATCCCTGACCTTATTACAACTTATTTGGTACCACTTTAACAAAAAAATTAATAATTCCTAATAATATCGATCTGGGGATATCTACGTCGCCGGGCGCAGGTCTCCGAGTTATCTCGTGTTCCGGATGCATTTTAATGACTAATATAAGTTGTGTACTGTACTACTTGTACGTCCCCCTGTGGGCTTAGCATTAGTAAAGCAACCATAAAAAAATCTACTGAGTGTTGTGATGATGGCCTATTACTTAGACTCACTGAGAATGATACTTGGTACAAGGATGTGTGAATAATCTCCTTTATCACTTCATATTGTTCAAGAATGCAAAAGATTGTAATACTTTAGCATGAAGACTGAATATTTTTATTATATATCTGTACCTCGAAAACAAAGTACACCATGACCATTTTTTACTAATTTAGTATTATTACGCGTTTTTTATTTTTACTGTTCTTACCTTGGAGTATAGATGAAAATCTATCGTGCTTAACACACAACATTCACTTATAGGATGATATAAAATTAGATTTGTAGAAATTTGTAAATTCTTTCTAAAATTAATTTTTCTTTATTATTCAGGGTGACAATACTTCTCCTTAATATATATTTATCATAAAAAGTTAAAGACAATATGGAAGTAAAATTTGACTCTTGTCAAAACAACCATGGAAAAATGAAAATATTTATTACAATGTGAGATAGTCTTAGGCAGTCCTGTAAAAACCGTTTTCTCCTTTATTTAATTTTAAAAGTTCTTACATAGTTCATATTTATTAATCGTTTGTTAAGGCTTACAATGAGAGATTGCTTTATTTTAAATTAACAAAATCAAAAGTACTTAAGAGAGAAATGGTTTTCGAAAATTCGTCGTTTAAGCCCTATCGAACTATTTAAATAAGTTTAAGACTTAGCTGATACTTCACTTTTATTACATTGATATGCCAAGTTTAATCATAATTGTTTGAAACATATTGAAGAAAATCTTAAGATTGTGTAAAACCGATATAAAGTGACACATCAGACAAGTCAAATTTAATGAAATATTATTGTGTAACATCTCAAACATATACCTCAATTATGTAGTTTGAGTATTTTACGATTTTTGTTTTTGAGTTTTACTTTTCACAGACATACACGCACACATACACACGACTAATTTGTAAGACTTTGTTATTGGACTTGAAAACATGTTTTTCCTTTTAAAAAAACAACTCAGATTCGATATGTGCTACGATTGGACTACTTTCTCTTATTATATATTCCGTATATTAGTAAGTGAACGTAAAAGAAATACTAGGGTGGCTACTCTCCTACAAAGTTCAAGAAATGTAACATAGTACCTTATAAACTTCAAATCTGTATTAAAATAAAGATTTTATGTTATATTCTTTGTATTATTAGAATATGTAATATAATATATTTATTTAAATAATTTGAAACTTATATCATAAGTAGATCATTTTCAGGTATATTAATGTTTTAAATGAGTTCTGTTTTTAATTCATATAATGTTTAACTATTGTTCGAAACCGCTCTGGTAAAGGATTTCCTTCATTGCCCTTTACAAAACGAAATAAGTTCTCTCCCACTACCTCTCTCAAAAGGACTCCTTGGTGGTCTATTTCAATTCCTTCGGTGGACCTGTTTTGTCGAGGCATTTTATTCTCCTGAGAGTCGCAAAGCAGTTGCAAATCCAATTTTCATACTTTCCACGACAATCATGAACTCTCAAAAGACTCCTAGAATGGTGAGTTGGAAATGGTTCGCCAGCCGCTTCCACCTGTTGCACTAGAAGGAAAATAGCTTTTCAATTGGGTGGAGTTGGAGTGTATTGTAAGGTTGCTAGATGTCTCAGTCTGATAGACTGCATATAGGAAAGACTTTTAGTAAAGAAGAGTTTTTTAGTATTCAAAAGCAATAAGTATAATGATCAAATCAACTAAAAGCTTTGAATTCCATGAACCTATTTTGTTAAATTTTGTTCTGACTTTATCGATCGGTATGGGATAGAGATGACAATTATATCATAATTAATTTTTAATTTTAATTGATTAATTAGTCTGAAAAAATTGCCGTATTAATTTATGTCGGAACTTTCAATTTAGGACTTGAAAAAATAATTTCCGTAAGGTTGAACCCCACTTCTCCCGATCTGCTATATCAGAAATCCAGATTATTAGTAAATTTTCCAATTCTTTTTTCACCTTTAGGGGTACCATTATATTCACTTGTAAATATACGGAACATTAAAAAAAGTGATGTATTAAAAACTCGATAACATTGGAATCTAAGTTTTCATCGGAAATAAACGTTTTAAGATCCTCTGAGACCAAATGATCAATTCTCGTTTAATGATCTCTTTATATATTTGTGTGTCTGTGGTCAGTCTATCTCAAAAACGAAAAGCTCTATGAAATTGACAATACTTGTATGACAATAGAGAGGATATATTCTCGATCCGTTTTATTAAACCTTTCACTAAAATATATTTAAGTGAAATTCCACTTTTTAACATTGATTTTACATTTTTTTTTACCTGCTTATATATCAAATATAAAGTAAGTTTTGAGGTATTCTGAGTCCAAAAAATCCTAGTCTTGCAAAATGGTGTGTGTGTATATGTGTGAACCTCCTACCTCAAAAAATTAATTGTAATTAGATTATTAAGGGGCATATATGCCTGAGACGTGACACCATCTTTTTCACTAAAATCGGCCAACCGGTAGTGCCGCTTCAAATAATTGATTTTTCATTTTTTTTTTTTTTTTTCCTTCAAACTGCTCTGACGATTTTGATTAAACTCAGTAAACCAGTGAAAAATTAAGTGGTGTTTAAAACCAGATAGGTCTTATCCTAATTAATATAGTCTAGCAGGGCTTAAATACCGAATTTTCAAAAACTTCAATATTAATTTTGAGAAAAATAATCAGTTCACATTATTAACAATGATATAAAATTGATAAATACATAGTATTACAGAATTTCACTCATAACTTATGCAGAAAGTAGAAAAAAATTTGAAATTCATGAAAAGCGTAATAATATGCCGAGACCATTGGATCTATTGCGAATGTATTACGGCTTAGTTATCTTTTGTTGAACTGTTGGCAAGAAAAAAATATATATTCGTTGTTCCCACCTCATCAGTTCCTAAAATACTTTTTTTATAACAATAGGAATACATTTTTTTTTTATTTATAATTTTTGTTTTCCCCGTCCTTAAGATTTTTTTTTTTCGAAAATCACTAAAATAGCAGTATTTCAACACGAGCCCACCAATCTACATACAACGTAATGCGCGCACCACATCATTTTATTTTATTTTTTTAAATTGTATGTGATGCATCCAACTATGGAAGAGAATAGGAGAAATATTTTCTCAGCTGGAAAACTTAAATAAAAATTTTGAAATACTTTGAGTACAATATGCCGTTGAAAACCAACGATTTTTAATTTTTAGATTTAGTCAGTATGTATTCAAGAATTCATTTAGTCAATATTTACAGAAAAAGATGAGCTAAATAAAAAAATGTAAATGAACAATAGTACTAATAGAATTTCAAAAAGAAATTTAGAATAATAATATCAACAAACGTAAATAAATAAAAAAATTTTTATGACATGTACAAAAAAAATATTAATCGTTATAAAAATATGATTAAATAATAAAAAATGTATGTACATGATAAAGAAAATTAAATTTAAGTAATGAATAGACGTCCGCTCCTATATACCTCTATATACCTTTGCTTATAGTTTTACCTCATGTGAAAGGCAATTCAGATTTCCAAGAGATCCTAGCGCTTCCCTCCCAGCCGTGTCACTGGTATTGAGTGCCCGTGGTGACTGAGCAAGATCGCTAAAGGCAAATACTCATGAATGAAGTGGAGATTCTAGTCTTTGCCAGATATGGAAGATATACCAATATCAGTTCACAAAAGTAATCTGAGCCAATGCCATTATGACCTTCAGGGTTTTAACTTCAAGGATATCATATTAATTTGTAATATGTTATATAATATTCCATTGAATGTTTTAGAAGAGATGTTTTTAGTGACAAAAAGATGTCTGAAATATTAATAAATAAATAAATAAACAATATATATTTTTAATAATTGCAATAAACAAGCTGTTATATCAGTGTTTATCAGTTTAAACTGATATCTCTCATATTTTAAATTACATAATTACAAAATTAACCCCAGAATTATTTCAAAACTATAAAAACTTGTTGAGTTTAGAAAAAAAAAAAAACATGAAATATATTTCGGAATTATTTAATTTATCTTTCATTGAATTCATTGATTCAGTTTCTTCTGCATTGCTCTTCACGTATGAAATATACCATCAATTCGACGAAACGTGGATGGGAGTTTAAATGCCATGCTGATAATGGACCTTTCTTGAATATATTAGTGAAACCTTGTTCCCCAGAGTCTCTTTATGAATACAGTATGAAGGAAAGCTATATTCTGAAAGAGGTTTTTGGTCGTAACTGAAAATATCCTTTTACGATCGGATAAATAATGCAATAAATATTA
>NW_027107635.1:565544-575565 GCF_000696795.3 Halyomorpha halys | reverse complement strand
TCAACTCCATATGTCCAGATTGGCCTTATTATAGTCATGTAGATCAGTCTTTTATAATGTGTTGGAAGTTTAGACCGTTTGTCTGTAATAGTGCTGTAATAGTTGAAATCGACGTGCAGTTTCCTGTCTTTTCAGTCTGGTGATTTTTCGAAGCGAAACTACTTATTTTTCCTAAAATGCACTTAATAAAATAATTAAGGAACCAATTTTTTGGACTATGTATTATTGACAAATATAAATTGATTAATGGGATATGGTTGCGGTCCTTGATTTTTCAATATGTACTTCAATTATGTACTTCAATTCTTGTTATTCGAAGTCACTATCTAGACAGGTATTAGCCAGAGTATAGCTGCAATAAATCTAGTTATGAATAGACATATTCAAAATTAAAATTGGTTTTAATTTTTTCTGGTTTAGAAAGCACTTTCTTAAATTACATTTAAGATGCAAGCGCAACAGAGCACGACTAAATATTTTAATTTAGATTGACCTTTAAAAAGTTATGTGGAATAAAAAAGTATACGTTTTAAAAACGCATTTTTTATTAAGGATTAATTTTTTATTATCTAAGTTGATTGAAAGTTTCTTATGAGATATTAGTAATTTTTGTGCGCTTGTTTATTTTGTATATAATAAATTATTAAATTAGCCTATTTTTTCATGAACTTGTTATGAAGAATAATTAAGTCCAGATACTAATTACAATATATACCCTAGACCGATGTGTTGTGACATGTACTATTTCTGACAGCACCCCTACGGATCGACTCATAGATGAATTTTACGACCATCTGTTTTGTCTAATTATATAATATGTTTTCGTACCATTTGTAAAGATAAAATCAAAAAAAAAATTAAAATGAAAAAAACATGATATGAAGGGTTATTAGGTTGAAGAGTAACATTAACTATAGAATTAATTAAACCACTAAACCACTAAACCATGGACCACATCATACCGTTCCAATCGCAGGGAGGAGGTAGCTATTGCCAGATTAAGAATAGGTCATACGAGTTTAACTCATAGATATCTGATCAGTAAGCAGCCACCTCCAAAATGTCAATACTGCAACAGTATACTTACGATCAGTCATATATTTGAAAAATGCCATTTTTATTCTGCGAACTTGAGTAAATTGGGAGTAGGACCGAGTGTATCGGATGCTCTGAATGATGACCAGAAGAACGTGGAAATGGTCTTAGTTTTCTTAAAAAGGAATGGCCTTTTGAATAAGATTTAAACCAGAAAATCTGTTATACATAATAAAAAAATACCAACAGAAGTAATTATTTAATTTTTTTTTTTCTCGAAATTATTTAAAGTGAAATAGAATTATAGAAATAAAATATAAAGCACGAAACATGGGCGTTGATGACCTCAGGGTTTTACGCCCTTAAGCCCCAGACAACAACAACAACAACTATAGAATTATGTGAAAAGGAGACATTTGTCAATGTCTATTGTGACAGTTCCTTTTTTATACCTTTCTATCTCGGTACAAAAAGAAATGTAATAACGGACTACACCTGTTAGTGCTAGTTTATCATGAGACTAGTTTTTTATACTGCATCAATTTCTTTATGAGGTTAATAAAATATTTATCACAAGACTAAATTCTATAGTAATGTTTAATTTATAGGTACAGACATATTTTTGAATGAATACACCAAGAGTTTTCTTTAATGTATTTAATCTTCTTTAATAAAAATAAATTTTGAATTTTTTTTCAATTGTATCAGACAGAACTACCATGGCTAGTAACAGATTCCACTAACAAGAACTAATTTTTGGCGACAGATAAAAATAATCTTATTACGAGTATTTTGTACATTATATGAATATAATTATATACATTTGAATGCCGGTTTAGTTGACAAGAGACCAGATGGAGGCCAAAACCCAGATGAATAGACAAAATCGGAAAAAAAAATGCCAAAAGAGCTGCATGCAGCAAACTGGAAAGGATTGTTGTTGTTGTTGATTTTTTGCTTAAAGGCGTAAAACCCTCTGGTCATCAACGCCTATGGGATGATAAAAGTAAAAAAAAAATTAAAAAAAAAATAAAAAATAGAATAAAATAAAATAATTAAATAAATAAAAAATACAAAAATAAAAAAAATATATAGAAATAATTAAAAAAAAAAAAATAAATAAAAACACATAAAAATCGAAGAGGAGTTATAATTTATAAAGAAGGCGATGTGCTTTTAAAAATTCAAACACTCGTGCAATTTTAGCTTCCTCATCTGCGAGAGTTTCGGATAAATTTGGGGTCAGTCCCATCCTGTTCATTGTTGGCAAATAGTGAGGAAAGGAGTTTCCCTAGATAGCCAGGCGTGGTGAATGCTGGTTAGGGCGGCCAATGATCTACAGGGAGCCAACTCGAGAAAAAAATTATATACGTTATTATGTAATAAATAACAACATATTTCGTAACATTCTTTTGCGATATCCTCGTGATGGTTAAAAAAAGATATATATCATCTTAATGATATTCCTCTTACTTCTTAAATGGAAATCAAACTAAAAAAAGGTTATGAAGAGGGTCAGTATAACTTTATTTGCAGAACCAATTGTTGGGTATATAAGGAAAAATTATTTGTAGTCCTTAAATAAATTAAATAAGAACTGACAATTTAACTTTAACTTTAAAAATTTAAAATAATTGTTTTATTAAAGTTGATGAAATTTATCTAATTTATCTCTCATTTTCATTAAATGACAAAATCGATGCCATACCGTTGATATAAAACTTTGAAATATTCTTTCGAATTAAGGTGTCTAGGAGAACACGTTTGTGCATCCATCAGGTGAAAATAGTTTATGGAATTTGGAACCTACATAATCCCCCCATTCATCAAACTTAAATGAACATTGGTATTTTTCTAAACTATTCAAAAATAAATTTAAAAATTGTGTTTTGATGTAATACCTAATGTATTTTATTTTATTAGAATTCTATTTCAGACTTTATCGGTAATATTATGACTAAGATGTATTTGTATTAGTATGTATTCATACTGGTATTGAAGGAATAAAATTTATTAATTTCCATCAGGCGTTTTTATGAGAGAATAATAGAATTAGAAAGGAGTGAATATTCGCAAACAATGCCTAGTTAAACTCTTAAAGACTTATTAAAATTCAAGAAGGCGCGTGAGAGAGTTTTCCCAAGTTCCTAAGCATATTTGGAATTTGAATCCTCTTAGTCGCCTCATAATGATACTTAGAACTTTCTTTTACTTCCAGACAATGAAGACACTTATAAGACATACAGGAAACTTGTTCTTTCCCTTTGGTATGAATTTCTCCTTTTTGGTCCTTTGGCGAAGTTATCGCGGGAAATTATCGTTACTTGAGTTCATTCTTAATTTTATTTTAATTAAAACCCTTCTGTCCTCTTGTCAATTTAAAATGAAAATAACTGGGATGCTACTTTTATTGGGTGATGAGAGAGCTTTTTTTTTGTTTAAAAAAAGAAGTTTACCGTGATGTACTCTGCTGAAAAAAAAAAATTGTGTTTATTGTGTTCCATGAAGCACCTTTGTAATGAACAAAGGCAAAAAAAAAAATCAAAGCCTCAAAATTTAAGATTTTGTGTTTCAAAAAACATAAAATCCAAATACCGAATAATTTAATAAATATATTTTTAGGAAAACGCAAGTCAGATTCTTTAGCGTCTTTAAAAACCCTTAACAAGGATTAAAAAAAATTTACTTGGCCGGGTCAAAAATAATGTATTTGGCAGATACCTATGGTATGAGTATAACACTAGCTGAACAAAGTAGACTAAATGATGTTGCATTTTTTTTTATTTTAATGAAAATCTTATTTAACGAATTTTATTTCGCTTGTAAATAGCTAAAATCTGAAATATAATGAGTAGGGCTGAAAGAGTGGAAAGCTTTTGAATATTTGTAGTAACGTTGTATTTAGAGAGATATTAAGGAGTTGAAATTACTTTTACTGAACACGGGACTTAATATCATCTAAGGATTCGTTTATAACGTCTTTTGAAACCATTAAACATGAATTTTGATATTATTAGAAAATCAGAAATTTTCAGATAATATTATTCTCATGTGACTTTATTTGGAATTTCTACGGAACTTCTGGATTAATCTAATATTCTCTAAGAATCAAATCTAAACATTTCTTATTTTTGATTCATTTTTTAAATAATTTTTAAGTAGCAATACTTATGTTAAAGATATTAAGTCCCATGCTCAGGAAAAATAATTTTAACTCCATAAAATATTATCCAAATTCAACTTTACAACAACTGTTAGAAAGCTGAATTTCCATTCTTCCAACCTATATTAATTTTATTCACATAGGGGGAAAAAGAAGTTTCAAATAAATTAAAAAATTTGATTTATAACTCTTTAACAATTTTATCAAATCCGATATTAATTTTTTTTGACAAATTTTCAAATAATTTAAAAATTAGATATTTTAGGACTTGATTATTGGAAGATATTAATTTCATACATAATTTCCGTGGAAATTACCGATAAAGTCACATGGAAATAATATCCTCTAAAAATTAATTAAAATACAGTTTCAAAAGACGCTATAAACAAATCTGAATTGATTTTTCCTTAAAAAAGATATTGTTGGAACTTTATTAGCAGCGTCTTTTAATTTTTGTAATATCAATTTAAATGCATTTTTGTATTACCTTAAAACTGAATTATTTCGATTAAAAATCTTTTGTTTTTATACTTCACTGAAAAAAAAGATGTGGTGTATAACAGTTCCTAAATACATCCAGAGAAAATTTCTATAAAATATATTTTTCTCGACTTTTACATAACATTAGCTAGGATCCTTTATTACACGTCTGATCTTTTTCGACCCAGTATCACAAAAAAAAGTTTTAATAAAATCGATTTACCTTCCTACAACGTCCTTATTCTCCCCCAAGTAATTGAATACTGGAAAGCCTTGGAACCTAAGTTGGGACTCTTCCAAGTAATTCATTTGAAAATTATAGTAAATCAAGATAAGACAAGGATAATAATTTGTGCAAATGTAACTCACCATTTATTTATATTTTATTTGACCAAGCGATCATCCCAGTAAGTTTATATATTGCAATAATAATGATTTTCATGACCATAAATTTCAATTCATTAATGAAAATCCCATTACTATGCCAGAGTAATGCTGAAGTAACGAATAGAGCTGCTATGGGCAGGAATCGCCAACTCTACTGCTGGTACAACTTCACTCAACTCGATGTCGAACTGCCTCACAAACTCTTAACTAAGGAGCAACTAGTCGAAGCCACCGCTCGCCTGAGGACATTCGATGAATAGCATTAGTGCGGTCATACATCATCCATTCTGAAGGGAATGGATGGCATGTCTTCTTATCTTGTTTATATTTTCATTCTCATGTGAGGGGATTAAAGTTAGAGTGATGTGAGTAGGTAAATCTTCGTTATACCCTTTTCATCATTCGTTTTCCTCTCTTTCGTTTTTACTCACCTATAATATGATATTTATTGTATATTTTATTCTTTTTTGTATTTTATACTGTATTCTTATTTTAAATCAAGTTCATTCCATACTCAGGGTGTGTCATTAATATATTTTTATTAATTGTAAATCCGTTTCATTATTATTTACTTCGTAAGTCCATTCTTTTATTTTTATTTTCATTTTGGTGTTTTCTATTTAGTGGTATTTTATTAATTAAATTATTAGTTTTATAGCTAAAAATTAATTCATATATTTTTATAAATTGTATCAGCCTCCACAGCGCCTTAATAATCAAATGTTCAACTAATAAATTTTATTTATTTCTATTTCAGCGACCGATAGATGATGTCATTTGCTCGGGCCATATTGGATGTACTTTTTTGAATAACTAAATATAAACATATATAATAATACTAGAATTATTGTGATTAATTCCTGAGTTTCAGATTTGTGTAGGAAACTAATTGAATAATGATGGATGGTTTGACTAAAGATAATTGAAAAACCAAAGTCTAAATTTTATTTCTTCTTTATTTTAAACGTCTGGAAATACTCTATTCAAAAAATAGAGCAATGCAAGAAATACAATTTTGGAGAATGGTAAAATATTTTTTAAAAAATCTACAAAATATTGAGGATATGGTATAGTAGGCGGCGACAGTAGTACCTTGGCAACGCGCCTGTCTATCGACCAAAAGGTTGTGAGTTCGAGCCCGGTCCTACCCGGGATTTTTTCAAGCATAAAATTATACAAAACTCACTAACAGCCTTCCCTCGGAGCATTAGTGAGGACCGTTAACCAATGGGCTCATAAAAAAATAGGCGTGGGAGTGATGAACCCACCCTTTGAGAAAACCACGTCGAGAAACGCGCGATGTATTTCCTGGAGCTGTATAAAGTATTAATGATTCTTCTGCAAACTTAATATCGTACTAATATTTTCTCTCCCCTAGATGTAAAATTTAATTCATACACCTATGATAATTGATTGTTTATGTCTATATGCGTGGTTGAAAGAATTCTACATTATGTTTCTTTGCACTTACTTTTCGCACCTTAGGGATGGAAAGTTTATATATAAAACATAGTAGTTAAAAACCCACTATATTTCAGTAGTTAAAATCCCCAAATGAGATCCCCAGGAAATTAAGTTATGGAATTAATTACAACACTTGCCTATTAACCAAATCGCAAACAGCTGCTCGAGACTCTAGGGTCCTAGAACTCACGGTACCATTAAGTGTCAGTTCCAATGAAAATGTTAATCAAGGTGTTTCGATTAGTTTTCCGAAATGAGAGTTGTTCTTGTCGGTAAGTTTGAAAGAGATTCAACTATTCGAAGCAGTGTTCTCTGTTGTTGAGTGCCTTTCAGAGTAGTTCTGTATCCACTTCTAATTCTATTCTAGGTTAAAAACAATTCGTGCCAGGTTTTCTTAATGTATGTCTTTATTTATGCTAAAAGTTAAAACAACAAAAAAAAATTACATGTGGGAGGGGATAGTTTTAGTCTCTAAAAGACACTTCTCTGACCACAACTTAATGCCCGTATGAATAATATTGAAAGATTTTATATTGGTTAAAATTCATTCCTAATTTTATTGTATTACACTACCAAGAAAGTTTCTTATACCATATATCATCCTAAGGAGGCCGTTTGAGCTGCCCAAATGCATTAGGAAGCGGAAACATATCCAATATAAATCGGCTAAAATCCTTTTCACGGCCAAACGGATAATCTAATAAACAATTTGTAGGATAAAGTCGTAGTCCTGTTTCCATAGTTTCAACGTTAATTGCGTTTTAACTGTGATTTGATTTGTGTGGTTAACGTGTAATGAAAACTTAAGATTTTTCAAATAATTATGGTTTTTAATTCTCATATTTATATTCATTAAAAAGTTATGAAAGATCCTATTAAACACATTTCGATATCTTACGCCATTTTTCAATCTTATATTCTCAGAGTCATTATAAATTGTCAGCCATTTTATAAGATGGAATTTTGAGATATGATACATAATTATTATTTTTTTTTTCATTTCAATAATACTAATATTTTTCAGGAAGAGGCATAAATTTAGTTCCTGAAATGATTTTTCTAATACTATGAAAGGGGAATTGATTACATGAATGAAAAATGATTGATTCATTGATTTCGATGAATATAATAATAATACAGTATGCGCTGCCTTGTTCTTCCATTGGGTTACAACGTCTAATGAATCATCTTGATGTGGCCAACCGAGCAATACCGTGATATTCACAAAACACAATAAAAAAATTTCGTTTGGTTTGTCCTTATCTTGAACAATCGCTTTAAGAATTAATTTCTAATGTGATTAATTCCCTTAAATATTAAGGAATATTAGGTAATATAATTGTGTACGCTATGTTTTCAACCTTGGTCTCGTTATTTATTGATTAGATCATCCCCGTTTGACCGTGCAAAACATTTGCGCAAAAATTTGAACCGGTCTGTATTGAAGAATCTTTATATATATAAGAGATGTCTATATTCGTGATAACAAGTGTTAAAAAGTACAATATTGTTTATTCAGTACTGTACAAATTAGAGAAATCGTGCCAAGTACAAGTTTAATAGCTCAAGTCTTGTACTTGGACTATAGTATTGGACTAAAGACTAATACTATGATCTTGTAGTATTAAACTACAAGACCAATAGTATTAGTTTGTGTGTAAGAGAAACTGCGTTTCTTTTATTTTTGGTTTTTATCATTAAACAATTAGGATAAAATATTAATATTCAGAATAAAATATTAATTAAAGATTCTCTTTTTTAGGAAAATTTATTATATTTTTAGAAAAGTTAGTGGAAATGTACTAAATACCATTGTGAAGTAAGCATTTGACGTGATAACTGCTCTTCAATCAAATAGGGGTTATTGCATTTTTTTTAAATAATCCAGTTCTCAGGACATAATATGTAAATATGTTTTGTATAAATACTGGATTTTAAGACTTCCGAATTAAGGAAATCATTGTATTAACTCTATTTTTTAATTTTTCCGATTTCCTTTAATGGAAATATCTTAAAAACATTTTTCTTTTTTTTAAGATAGTGGAGTGTGTCTAGTCCATACAATAAATAATATTTTAAGTCTTTACGATACTAAGTTTGGTTAAACATCGATAGAATGGTTATTTACAACTATTGCGGAAACTCAAAACTTTGTTTTATCGCTCTCAATCTAACTATAAAGTTATATTCAGAATAAATTATAAATATAATTCGAAATTGTTTCAGGAAAGATAAAAATTAACATAGCACTTAGTCTGTTTAATCAAAAAGATCCGGGAATGAATTAACTTTAATTATATACAGTTTCATTCACCTTTTAATTTAATTTACATAATCAATTTTTCTTTATTCAAAATTCTGTAGATAAAGTGCAGTTCCCTTATGATAATGAAATAAAGTCCATGAAAAAAAATAATAAAATGGAAATTTTTTTTGTTAGTTGGATACAATAGTTATAGTTTTTATAATTGTATTTTATTTTTTTTTAAATTTATTAGTTAGAACTTGATAGTTATTGAAATTATTGGTGTTAATTAGGACCGTTTATAGCCGAGGTAGTTAGAGCGTCAGCTTGCTAACAGATCGGATTTTATTTCTGTGATGATTCCACGAAATGAAAAGTTGGCTCTCCCCACCAAGGTTGGAATAGGTTGGTTACCCCTTATGACATTATAACCAGGAAGGAGCTATTAATAATATCATCCATTTCTCACTATCAGATAGATTAGACTGTCATGAGATCTTTACATAGTCTCCAATCCTTGTAAATTATTTAAATAACTAAAAAAAATGATCTATTAGGGATTTGTTTCTGACTAATAATTATTTTTACTCAATGCGTTATTAAATGTATTTCGAAACTTACTGTGGAAATAATAGTTTTTTGAGGTATACTGGAGTATATTTAAGCAGTAAAACACTGAAATCATTCCTAAGATGACTTTAAGAGGACAGACAGGAGAGGATAAAAATTAATTTTAAATTCATTTGCACAGCTGGTTACTGCTGTCCGTATAAAAAATACCATCGTTTATAATACCACCCATCACACAGCCCTGATGAAGATCTTCATTATCGAAACGTTGGCAATCAATGAGTAGTTGAATACAGTTTTTTTTTCCTCTTGATCGCAGCCCTTACCATTTCCTTCAAATTCACATATGATAGATAAATCATCTACAAATAATTAAACTGATTTACGTTTACAAAAAATGTAATTTAGAAAAACAATATATTTATTTAGTTAAAACATAATATGAATAATTTAGTTGATTATAGATCAGGAAGGAGCGCTGACGTTGAGGGCTTAGACCCTGCTTTAGATGCTGAATCACGGTATACAAGCTACATAGTAAGTTTGCTAAGGCTCTCTAATTATCCTTTCGTGGGCATACTATTCTCAGTATCTTAGAGCCTCATCTCAACCTAACGTTTTGCAAAATAATTTATTATTTTGTAATTTATATACATGTTTTAGACTTTTTAAAAACT
>NW_027107635.1:539515-565449 GCF_000696795.3 Halyomorpha halys | reverse complement strand
TTCCTTTAAATACTAACATGTAAAGTAAAATATGACCCATATTTTACACATAAAAATAAGTTGCTCGTTCCATTATTGAATCAGAAAATATGAATAAGTCTACAAAACTCATCCAGGTGCCTGATATTTAAATTGTATCCATTGAGGTAAATTTGTGACGAAAGTAACAATATATTCTAATGCTTAAACCTCTATTTTATATTATGAAAACACAAAAGCAGTTCCCCGTCTGAGATGATATAAAAAATTAAGTACTTATATTTAAACCATAAATTTATACAAAACTACAGACTACAAAACATTTCTAGTTAGATGAAGTTTGAAGCAAAGAAGATGGAGAGAGAAGAAAGTAATGCATCCAGCTCATTGGGGAAAGTCATGCATCCAACTCCTTTTATCTTCTTCTTTAAACAACCCATTTACCTTATGGTGTCGGGGAAGCCTGAATTCATTTTCAAATACCTCTCTATCCGTTGCCAACTTCTTGACTTCGCCTAGGGCAGTGGTTCATTTTTTTTTTTGGTGGGAGTAGGAAAACTGCGGTACCCTTTTGATAGAAGTAGACCTCTATATAATTATTTAAACTAATAAAATAATCTATTTTTTCAGCAAAAGATAAGAAAAGCTTAAATACTTACACATCTGTGCAAAAATTGAAAAAAACTTTGAGATGTTAAGATTCAAAACTGTGTTGGGATGACGTAGAATGATCCATTCCTAAATTACTTTTTGGGAGTCTGTTGATCGGCATTTATTGCATATAGCCAGACCACGTTAATTTTCTCCTATTTATATTTTCTATTCCCTATTTCTTCTCTAATTATTTTATTTCACATTCGATTGAATCTAGTTTTATTGAGAGCTCCTTTTGTCCCGTTACGTAAAACATGACGTCTAGCCTCCTCCTAGGAAGGTAAGGGATTCTAGTATCACTTGGAACTACGTTAAAACTTACGTATAGTCAGGTGAAAATGATTTAAAAAAAAATAAAAAGGGACACTGAAATGATTCACTAACTTTCTGGAATAATACTGCTATTTCTCCTTTTAATCTCCCTTATATACATTTTACGTGTTTGTTTACGAGGGGAGTTAAGATTACGGCTGTTACTGTGCTTGTTCATCTCGTAACATATGTATACATATGCCAAGACTAAACTAACTTGTTATTGATATTTTCTCACTAACTTTAAATTAATCAATTAAATAACTTTGTCCAGGGTCCAAGAGACCGATGGTTCGTTCTTCGAGAGCTACACCGCCGTTTCCTGGAAGCTGGAGAACAGGAGGCTGAAGGCGATGCAGGAGTCTGGAGGCGAGGCTCCGCCGGTCGGTCCAGCAGCACTCGGCATCCGAGCTCCGGGTCCTCACCATCTCCATCCCAAAGAGGTTAGTAAAAAAATTTAATTAAAACTTTACACATTACAAAAAAAGAACTTATTATATTCATCATTTGTGATCAGTCGACGACTAACAAGTGACTATTACAGTCTTATCATCTCAAAGGGCAAATTTTACGATTATTTTTCTAAATAATGTATAAGCTTGAATTTTATTCTCTTTATTGAAATGACTTCACAAATATGCCCAACTTAGTACTCACGATTGAGACACTTTCATGAGGAATAGAAAATATGCTATACAGAACAGATCCTGGGAACGTTTTCGGGGATAAGAGCAAGGCAGTTTCTACTCCTCTCATATTTTATAATCAATCAACTATTTAATCTTTCTGTCATCACCCATTCCAAACCATTACAGTTATCACTGATCTACTACCGAGAATTCGAGATTCTCTCCAATACTTCTGACTTTGGTCCCTTAGGGTTTTCTACTGGATGCTTCTAAAATAAATGATACTTCTAAAATAAATATTTTTTAATCATGCAATTGAATATAACCGTAAATAAATAGTATAAATAATAATTTGATTCAATTTTACCGTGGTATTTTGTCCACTTTCTTCACTGGACTGTGCAGAATAAAAAACAATTTCAAAATTCCCAACTTGCTCGTAATCCAACAGGTTAACAGGAGAAAATAAATAATAGTTTTGAACAATATGATGGTTCTGTTTGTTGTAATTTTGTTCGTTTTGTCATTTTTATAAATATGGTCTAAAGACATATGGTATTTCTAAGAAATATCCACCTTGCATTTGACCGAACATAATGCAATTTAATAGTAATAGAAAATTTTAATAAAAGTGATTAAATATAAACTTTTTTTTTATAGTGCTCCATGACTTTTGACCTGTGAGTTATTAAAACATTCCCTCAGTTTAAAATTTGTGTCATGTGAAACACTGATGAATAAGCTACACTTTTGTTTATGGCATTATATATGCCCCCTCATATAATATTGTTAATATATTATACTCCCGTTCACTCACAATAATTGGTACGTCTTAGCAGTGGATAAAGATCATTACTAAAACCAAATTTTCAAGGACCATTACAAATTTTTCTGCCTAACTTAGCAAAAGGTCTCGGAAAAACTATCGTTTGTTATCTCCAATACGTTTGTGAGTAGCATCCGTTATCTTCCATGAACGAAATGACGTTAAAGCACAAAAACACCATCTCATTGTTAGTAATTCTCTAGATGTGCTGAGACCTCCGTCTGGCACTGGAGTTCTTCATTAGGTTTGCATTTTTGGCTTCACTTTTCCTAGCTACTCCCTCTAGGTGGTGAGTATGTGTGAGGTTAATACGTTAGTAATTGACAAAAATAATATAACCTTTCTATGTAGACAGACACGTAAGTTATTCTTTTTACTTTATTTGTGTATTCTCTGGATTCAAACTATTATTAGTTACAACTCTTATAGTTAAGGTGTTTTTGATACATAATTTTGAAAATTTTGATTTTTTAGGATTTTTTAAATAACCGAAACTCCGGTCCGATATTTTCACCAAATGGCTCGGATTTTATACTGTAGAAAATTAGGCTGTTGAATATAAGCTTTAATTAAACTTGTGTTGTACTTCGCCAAAACATTCTCTGACATGACACTAATTCAGTTCCCACTGTCATTGTAGTATAGTGTTTGTACTCGTGCTTTTAAAATACCTATGAAAGTTACAGTGATTATGTGACCAATTTATTTTAAAAGAATTTTAAATTTTTCACCTACGAAAAGAATAAAAAAAAAGAAAGAATCTAGATTTTTTTGTCCCTTCGGCAGTTCCGATTTCCATTTAACGGCGCGATGAAATCTACCTCTATCTCAATCATCAGAAAAAAAATAGGGTAAAAAAGGGAAGTGGCGGTGGAAAATTAATTAAAACCTCCTATCTTTGTGAACGACGTTCTTGTCCCAATTAGACAAAGCTTTCGCTCGTTCCCCTCTTTTTTTTTAGTCCACTTTAATACCGGATAGGTTAAACATTACTTTTAGGTGAAGGAGAGTATTGAATCATTTCGGTTTGCTGGTTGGGTAATTCAATGGATCGCTCTGATACCAAAATAACCAGAGTTCGTTCCGAAAATAACCGGGCTGTCTGATACGATATGGCGGACAGCTTCTAAAATGTCAGTACCGCCGAAGCCGTCATGGCGAAATTTCCGTTTTTACCAGTGATATTTGATTTGAATTTTATGATGAGTCTCGTGTTTGGGTCTATTCACCGAATATATACTTAAATACAGAATGTGTAACCGAATGAATTACGGTTTCGGTACAACACTAATCTATTATTTTGAAAGTGAAAAAAATAGTTGCCTTTATTTGTCAATTGTGTCAACACATAACTATTTTAGTGTAACACTTCCCTTTTTAAATTTTTTTATAATTTTTAGGTTATTGAATAAATAATTGCGTGAAATTTAATTTAATACCCACTATCTGGCAAAGAAATCTTACAATTTCGAAATGTCGAAACCATTGATAGTTTGTTTCCAAAACTTTTTATCTGTTATCAATCATGTTTTCCTACTAACCATTTATTTATTCTTATTTTTTGGAGGAGTGGAAGAGAGGAAGAGGGTTTATCTCCAATTTGTATATCTATTGTCTCATTTTGTGATTACTAACAATTCTAAATAACCTCTTTTATTTACTTTATATTAATAATTAATGAATTATGACTTTTTAGTCTTATAGCAAGTCTTTATTTAATTGTTGGTTTGTAAATCCATTGATTGTCTACGTACATTTATAAATATACCTATGCTTAAAAATATCGCTTGTGACTAATAATATTTTTTTATTACTAATTTTACTATTAAAACCCAAAATATTCACTAGTAAAGAGAGTTACTAACAGGGAGCAGGTTAGCTGAGTGTATAAGACGCTGAACTACTACCTCCCAGGACCTGGGTTCGAACCGGGGCGTAAGTCAATCCTGTGTGGATCCCTCCGGAATCCTCCCAACCTCTATCAAGAGGCTACCATTAATTATGGGATGGTCTGTTGGTTGAGCATGATCTTGAAAGAATCACCTCCTTGTATAACCTTCGTTCAAAAAACAGTGTTTCCTTACAAAGTATCGGAACTCTAACCTTTCTTCCCACTCTCCTTCCAAATATTTTTTTGTTAAGTTTGGAACTGACCACCGAACCTAAATGGTATCGATACATATTGCCCGATAGTATCGATACTTTCTATTCTAAACGAAAATCATTTTATAGGTGTCTATAACTTTTTAAAAATTATTTTTGCCGGCACAATACTCAAGTATCGGAAGACTGTTGATACTTTTTAATTTGGTAATCTTTTTTTGTTCTATCGATTAAATCTCTAGTATTGTTACCTGTACCGAAAGGATGCTTTTTATTGTCCGAGATACTTTAACTGCTGTATCGATATTCAATACCATAAGAGAACATTCCCAGATGTAGGTTAGTATTCATAGTATTATCGGTCATAGGGCGTGATTTAAACATAATTGAGTGATAGAAAGTCAAATTATTAAAAAATAGTCAATCGGTCGAATGTCTCATTTTCATAAAAGAAATAGTGAAAACGAAGGAACTACTCTAAGGAGCAAATCTCTCGCGACTTTTTTTAAAATGATATGATGCGATGGATTACATTAATTATAACATTATTACATATTTCATTATATATTACATTTAATATACAAAGCTTTCTCCCAGTTTCGATAATCCACTCCCGAAAAAATGGTTCGCTGTGCTAAGACATCATAAAAAACGCTATGTATCTGTTCGGGATTTAGTCGGGATGCCAGGATAATTGCTAAAGGAAACTGAAGCCAAAATAAGTTAATTAATTAATTTATATTGGGGCCTGCAAAACTATTATTATAATTGGATTCTTTTCCAAAGGTTTTTTGTGTGTTTAAAAAGTATTGTTACCATTAATTATATAATATAGTAAGAGGTGGTTTTGGGTAATATAATAGTGTATAAACTATATCAAGGAACAAAGTGTTTATTTACATTGATATGATTAAAGGAAATTATAATATGATTGAAATGATTCAGATAATTGGTTTCCCATGAAATATGATTATTGCATTATTACTTAATATATAGTCGAATGAGTGCTTAGTTGGATGATTTGGGGTGCGTGTAGTAACGTGAGTGTCATCTTGTTCGTCCAGGTCTCATAGCCGTCCTTAGGACTTCGTGTGGTAAAAATGCATCTTGCCCTCTCTTCGGTCTTCTCACTTATGTACCCTACTGCTTCTCTCTCTCTGTCAGAGTTCTGTGTTCCCTGTACTTCTCTCCTGGCTAGATCTCCTCTCATTCGTAGAGGCGTTAATTTTTTCGGAACTTTTTTTCCTATTGACTATCATAAGCGACGCCAAAGAAAAATACGTTCTAAGGGAAAATACGCTAGAAAAGTCTTTGATACATGTGTTGTTTATAATTGACCTGACTACCGAAAAAGCCAGCAGGCAATACCTATTTTTAATAGATCTGTTCAGCAAGGACCTTTTCGCCACCTGTGAACTGCGAAGTGCCATTTGTTGACATACCCGCCACAGATATGACAAGACATATGGCTATGACCCCTTTAATATTAATAATTGCTAATACCTCGATACATATCATTATTTTTTATGGTATATATTCGACAACTTTGAGTTCATGACACAGAGTTAAATAGAGACAGTGATCACAAAATGAGACGAAACGTTGTTAGACAAAAGAGGAAAAAATTCTCCTTCGATGAGAATATATGATTAATAACCGATATGAAATTTTGAAAACTTCTAAGCAGAAAAAGCAATAGTTAGGGGTATTATGCTAAGATAAATTATAGCAATTATAACAAAACATTGCTAAATAAAACAGTGGTTAAGAAAAAAATATATATATTTTTTACCCAGGAATGTAATATAATCTCGTTCTGGAAGTAGAAGTGATCCAGCCGTGCGACCTAGGACAAGGTAGTTTTGCCACCAGGGACCTCCTCGATTCCGGTCACGTAGGCCGTGCTTCAATCTGTCAGCGGGTTTCTGGGCTCTTCACAGCCAAGATGGCCAGAAGGTGGCTATTATATCTGTCAACAATGATTTATTCATAGCTTTAGGAAAATATCAGTTTATTTATTACCTTAAGGATGATAATAAATCAACGAGTTATATATAAATGGATCATGTAATTACTATGTATTGTAACGCCACTTATTTTAGCCACCTATATATAACACTTTACCCTCGTCCTTCGTGTTATTCGATCTCTGGTGATACCACTAAACAGATATATTTTATGATATAATTTAATTATTTGTGCATTGCCTTCTAAATTCTTACTGACGTCTTCAACTTGTGTTTCATAGAGTGATTTGAATTATTTTTCGATAAAAAAAAGTAGTATATAATTTATCAGATCTATTGCAATACAAGATATATTTATATTATTTAATTAATAATAGAGAACATAAAAAAGAGAAAAAAGCTGTTATTAGAAACTCCCCAAAAGTTTTGAGTTCGAGAATCAGCAGTATAAAACAAACCAGTCAACGAATTTCCAATTCGGGGATATTAGTCCTAAAACACAATATGATATAATCCGGACCAGAGATAGCACATATAACTTCATGACCTAAAAAGATACTAATTAAATCGTTTAGTATATTATTCCAAAACTGCTCCTGCTTTAGTTCCTTTTGAGTGAACTTCTATTTAACTCTATTTAATAGGTTTTTACACCAGTAGTTAAAATGACATGTGCAATGCTAGTCAGGGTTTATTCAATCTTACTTTTATCAGTCTTAATAATGCCTCAAGTACACTTTACATGTTTATTTATGTTCTAACCATCAAATAATAAAGTTAATAGGAGATTAGTGTAAATATGAATTAATTTAATGTCCCAAAAATTTTTTTGCTTCCATTATAATTTTGTTATTAGAAGCTCAATTTTTTTAAAGTGTTAATATTGTTTTGGATCATATCCGTTCCCTTAACCACCAAAATATTGACGGTAATATTAACTCTTAAGAAAGAACTCTTGATTTTTTTAAATTTTGTTTTTCATATTATGAAGGAGATGGTCAGGGGTACGGTCAGAAAAGAACAAAATAGTTGTTAACCGCACCCCTTGACCATCTTCCTTATAATTTGGAATTATAGGATCAATCATTTATAGATAAATATATAATTTTTTTCCTAGGGGTTCTCTTAAATTATTGTATCATTCTTCACCCACGGTGGCAAGAAACAGTTCTTAATAATTAGAGGCAATTTGTAGGGCTTTCTCTTGGTTCCCTGGTTTTAGCCAGAGTTTAATGTACGTCTACCAATTAAGATTCATCTATATAAAGGGTTAGGCCATCGCTGTCAATGACCTTTGAGAATGAACTATTATGAAATAACTAACACATGGGCCCTGTCTTAAATAAATAAAAAATAAACAATAATAGCTATATCAAATTATTTTTACATACCATGCATTTCTATAGCACCTTTTTACTTGTATAGCTGTTAAATTACAGCGGAGGTGGAAAAGATTGGACCATCAACGAGGACCAAATCAAGCTAATTCTCACTTGTCAGCCACTAGATGCCCCCGCCACCTAAATTAAACCACCGAATTGTTTTCCCCGTAATGCCCCTACGCCGAGCTCGTATCACAACCAATTTGGGTCGCGGCGCTTCATTAGTGTGCAATAATTATTCCGACAAACAATAGGAAACAGGCTTTGGTAGGCAACAGCATCCGGTTTCGGGAATTACTGCAATTACTGGAAAATTGCTCCAGTTCCGTAATGAACCGTGAGAGAAACATGTTGACCTAGAAAGGATAGAGTGAAGAAGCTGAAGATGTCCAACTAAAGGGCAAATGGCCGTGGCTAATATCTAACATGTTCCTTCTAAGTTATAAAGCTGAGGAGAATTAAAATAAATCTGTTATTCCTCATGCTATCTTGGATTAGTACATCATTTTAAAAATAAAATATGTTATTTTTGCTGATTATCAGTCTAGTTTGTTTAATATGTACGATAAAATTATTGTTTTCTGTATTCAGCATTTTGTAAGTAGGTGGCTTTTGGACAAGTTAATCAGAACTGTTTTGTTCAACACTATCTTTCTTGGACTTGGACATTATTGTCATGATCAGTAATCTGCCTTGTCTTTGAAAACCAAAATAACTATCAAAAGTCCTTTATGGGATTCTAACATTACTGAGTTTTCAAAAAAAAATTATTTATTTAGTACAATTTAGTTGGAAAATGGTGAATAAAATGTTTTCTCTATTTTAGTACAGTTTATACCTGTTCCTAGAAAATGAGTAATTTATTATTCAATGCAGTGACTTATGACACTTTTGGTTAGTATGATACTAACCTAGGCCGTTGCAACCGAGTGTATTGAGCCCCCCCCCATCTTATTTGCATTCTTGTGTCCTGCAGCGACGTCTCGAACGGGCTCGAACCCGGCCTTTTATTTCGCTGCGGACCCACGGAATAGTTCTGGTCCTTCTCACTCAGGTTGGTGACCTCCACGATAACCCGTCTTTGCTGCTGTAGCTTGAATAGCATAAGAAGATTAAACTAAAAAAAAATCTAATTAGAATTTTTGAACGCGCTTATTTTAGAAATGCAGCCTGATTTGAAAAATAATGTTTAGAATCGTAGCACATTAAAGCAGCAATCATAAAATAGAAACATACCTAGGTATGACAACAGATATTCCCTTGGAAGCCAATGCACTATATTACTTTTTTCAGAGTTTGAAGTTATTTAGTGAAAACGTTTTATTTTTATAAATAAAATTGGAGGTTACGAATTGCCGTTTAGATACATTTATTGTGTTTTTTTTTCTTCTTCTTGGCAATATTTGTAAGAAATGAGGCTTTATAACATTTTATATATTATTATTTGAATGTTAATTTTGTGTGGACTGCTGGAATTTGACAGAATCCATACTCACACATCATTTGGAAACTTTATTGAACAAAATTAGTCCTCACATTCCTGAAATACTTGAGTCTTGAAAGAAAACAAACATGTACGAGTATATTTTTTAAAAATGTGATTTATTTACTTTTCATTAAAACGAGTAATATCACTTTTTTGTTATGCAATAATTTTAATTTTATTTATTTTTTAATATTAATTATTACTTAATAATTTATATTAAATATCTCATATATGTATATTGTATGGAATATTTTCGAGATTGAACGACAGCACGCGTAGCTAAACTGGAAAACCTACGAAATGCCTTATATAATTTAAAAAAATTAATACGGGTTATTATTACCTGAGTTTTTATTCAACTATCGTTTGCTGTAATATGTTCCCTATGTTTTTTTTTTTAAACAAAGTAAAATAAATTAAAATTATGTTTTGATTTTTGGCCTTTGATTAAAGCCATCAAGCTGAAGATACTGTCTGTCTAATTGGTTTGTCCAAAAATAAATTAAATTATTTATTTATCTAAATTAAGGATTTTATTTAGTTAATTGGATGTGCCTGATCATGTACTCATTATATGTATAACTCATATAACAGTTGAGTACAATTAAAATTTAACGCAGGTGAAACCGCGAGGAACCATTTAGTGTACAATAATAATAAAATATAATATTAACTGAATAAGGAGGAATCTGTGTAGCTCTGTGAGTAAGGCGCTGTGTTACTGTGTCCTGGGAACAGTTTCTTATCTGGCTTTGGCAGATAATCATTTATTCTGTTACTTTTACGACAAAACGTGTGTATCCTTAATTAAAGAAAAAACTGTTTAATTTAGCCTATTAATGAAAAAATCAAATCTTTGAGGGCCATTCATTACCGAGCGAATTAAAGCGCCAACTTTAACTGCCTCATTACTACAGGGTGCCTCGTTTAAATACGGCATGGGAGGTCGATTTTTATTTCTGTGGTGGTCCCTCGAAACGACAACTTGACCCACTACCTTGGTCAGAGTAGGGTTGTAACCTATAGATAACCCCCTCCCATGTATGTTATAAATGACCAGAAAGGGGATCAGTAAAAAAAAAAAAAAATCAACTCCTTGCTTAACTGTTGTTCACAAAAATAATACTTTACAAAATGTCGTACCATTTATGGGTCGTAATAGTACAGATATTTTTTTATTTATTAATATTTTTTTAAAATTAACTGATTAAAAAAAGGATAAAATAAAATAATGTGAAAGTGAACTAAAAACATGGGTTCATTCCCATGATATTACATTCATTAACCTTATTTTGTGTTCAACCCTAAACAATTTATAATATTTTTAGGGTTGAACACAAAATTTTATATAATGTTTTTTGATTTATATTTGTACTTGCTTATAAAATAATTCACAGAAAGGTATGAAAAATAAAAATAAGCAGTCTAATTAATTTTTAAATAAAATGCTAATGCGCTCTATAAATAATTATAAAGTTTGAGATAAAAGAAATAGGTGTCAACATTTATTGAAGTAGAGTAGAAATAATCTAAAGATTAGGAAGAGTGGGGAAACCATTACTCCTCAGTTTAGTTTCCCCCTCTCCCCACCTTTCTTTATTCATTACTTATTTTTTAGCTTTCCTTTATTGCAGTCAAACTTGAAAACTTCTCTCTCTCTTTCTCTAAATATCATTTTACCAGATTCTCCCCTTATAAGAACAACCTCTTAAAAACCTGTCGACGTTCTATTCATTTACTACCGTTTTAACAATACCTCCTTTCTCTTTCCTTTAGTTGCTTTAAGTATAATTTAACGACCGCTTAAATGTTTGATTCGTTCATTATTAGTAATATCAATTAATCCTTTATGATTACTATATGAAAACCTACAAGTACATGATAATTTGTGGATTTTCTTTAAGATACCAATTTTGAACTAATTACGAGTTTAGCCTGTTTATGAACAAATCAACTCCTAGAGGGCTTTTCGTCGCCAAGCGATTTCAAACGCCAACTTTAACTGCCTCGTTACTGCCGCGGCGCCGGTATGAATCCGGTCTGGGGCATTGACTTTTTTCATTGAGCGGTACTCCCGCAAAATGAAAAACTTGACCCCCAACCGTGGTTAGTCAGTATTGGACTCCAAAGGCAGTCTTGGCTGAAAAAAAAATAATACCAATTGTAATACTAATTAGGTTTGTATGAGGACCCTCAAAGTGACTAAAGGGTCCAAAAGATTGAAGCCCATAAAATCATTTAACTACTCATAAACATAAAAATAAATTGTTAAAAATGAAATATTGGGAAAAATAGGAACCGATTATAAGCATTTATTTTATATTTAAAAAATACTTTTATAAATAAATTCATAAAATAAAAATATTAAAAATCAAGTAAAATTCTTAAAGCTTGATTAAGAATTATGGTCCAACTAAAACTATTTTTTTTAAAAGAAAACGTAGAACAAATAAATTTTCGGTACTTAAAAGAAAACAATATAGAATACAATTACAATTTATCCTTAATGTCGCAGAAGAACAGGATACAAAATGAGAAGTTAAGTAATGTTATAGCGAACAATAATAATTTTGATGAAATTAATAGGAAAGAAGATATAATCCACATAAGATCAGATATAGAAAAAAAATATGGTAATATAGGTTCATTGGAATGCCTCTTAAATGGTACGAGAAATAACATTTGTAACATTAATAGCAGCTGGTTAACAAAAACAAAGACAAGCAAAAAATAAGTAAACTGGCCAAATTTTTAAAGCCAACTTAATTGTTTGAATGAAAATAATAATTCCGATGTAATTAACCCAAATTAAGTAAAAGAAAACAAATCAAAGGTATAAAATGGGCCCGTAAAGTTGAATATAGAATATGTAGTTCTGTCAAAGACTTATATAGGAAATTACCTATAGATGAAGAAATAATGATAATTGGAGAAAAATGGAGTAAAATAAAATAGAGTTCTGTGATTAAAAATAAACTGATGTATCTTGAAGATGTATACATTATGAATAATTATGTATACTACAACCAGTTTTTAAAATGTTTAATGGCCTAACAATGGGAGGCCATCTATCGGTCCCTCTTAATGGTTGCTATTTAAATGAAAATATCAAAGAACAAGTAGCAAATATGCTAGAAAAAACTGTTATTATGACAAAATATATAAATGATTTTTTAGTAATAGCCAAAAATAATCAGGATAAAAGGTTTCTAAAATAACTCAATAATGTACTTAAAAAATAAATCACCAAGAAACACGAGTAAGTAATATATTAAGATATTTGGTTATAACTGTAGTATTAAAAAAAATGTAGAGACAAAAATAAAAACAGTAGTGACAGAATATCCTATTATTATTCAAATCATTCAAAACACCAAATAATGAACACAGCCAAAAAGTAATTTAAAAAGCCATTAAAGAGGTTAAAAAATAAGATATACCAAATCAAGGAAAATAATTTTTACTTATACAGATATATTAATGATATTTGGTATAAATGAGATAAATAATGAATAAAAAAGTAATGGAAAACAGGAGAAGAAAGGAATAAAAAATGATAAAGATGAAAACAATATATCTAAGAAAATAAGAAAAACTATATTATTTACGGATTATTTTTAAATTATGAACGAGGAGTAAAGCAATAGCAGTAATTATAATAAAATATTTACTTAGACATAATATTTATATTAACAATATTTTTATATGTGCTTTTAATTAAATTATTCCTTTTTTTAAATTACGAAAATGAAATAGATAAAATAAATGAAAGGATTAGAGAAAATTAAAGTTTTGAGCGTTAGCAAGGTAGTCTCGATGACGTATTGTCGTTCTGTACTAAATTTTGCACTACTCACAATCCAGCCTTATAGGTATTATGTGAGTAAATTTACCAATACATGATTTACGATTTGAACGTCTTTGTTATATTGAGATAAAATTTATTTCAACATTATTCCTTCAGTTCTATAAATTTACAAAGGGGATGAAGTTCATTATTTTTACTTCCAAATTATGTGTTTAAGTAACCGTTCATCATCTTGTAAATATACGCTCAGAGGATGGAAGCATGCAAACATTGCCAGGAGGTAAGCGAGGAATAATGTGTGTGTAAGCATTGTTAGTCAAACCTACATCTTAAAACATCATTATTCTATAATATTACTGAATTATAATATTGTAGGAGTTTCTTTTTTCCTGGTTAATATTAGATTAAATGGTAAGAATAAATTGTATCGCCGTGCTATTCTTCTTCCTTTCCAAAGCTAGAGTTCTGGTGGTAACCACTTCCTTGACGGTTTTATTGAGGTAGCACATCACTATTCGCGAATTATAAGGGTCGTAGGTTCGGATCCAGCAACAGAAGGATTATCTTCATTCTCGACCCTGCACACTGTGACTAGAATAGGAAAGGTAATGTGTTGGATTGTCCTGACCTTACCATTATTGGAACAACCAAAATCGTTGCTCTTATAGGTTACAAATAAATTACTAAAAACATGGTTATGGTTATTTATTTGGAAGCTCTTTCACATGATGGCTTAACGAAAAGTCAGATTATTTGGAGGTAGTCGATGCATATTGACTTTCATGGGCATATCTTTATATTTACATTAATTATGGTGTACTATTATAACTGAAGGGTTTTTGTCGAAGGCCAATATTCACTTTTAAAAAAATGTTACAATAGAATTTCATGTAGAAAGAATTTTTTTTAATGTTGATCTGTAACACCTATTCGGCGAGGAAAAATGTAAATTTTGAAATAAACTGGATAAGTTTAATTCTAGAATTTTTATTCGTAAAAAAAATACTTTTAATAAGTGGACATATTCACTTTTCATAGACAACGTCTCAATTAGTATTCTATAAGTATTATTTATAAAAAATACATTAATTTAAAAAAAAAATGTGAAATTAACCCTAACAAAAAATATTTTTTGTTATGCTTGGGAAGATTTTTTTTCATTGTAGATATTGTATTTTGAAATTGTTTAATTTGAGGGGGGAAATTCTGGGTGAAAGAGCTCATTTCTTAATAAAAAATAACTTTAAAAAATAGTAATATTTTTTTAACAAATAAGTTATTTCTTTTAAAAATATTACTCCTGTTTACTTTCTAGACCTGCTGGATCGTTGACAAATCAGTCCGTACTGATTCCCAATGGGGGCAAATATTTGATGAATAAGTCCTGTCAGACTTTATGTTATAACTTATAATGCATTCAGCATCTCAAATTATAAATTTAATTATTTATTACACATATTTAAAAGGTGACAATTTAATGTGTTGTGTCTACAGAATTAAATTAAGTTAAAATTAATTCATAATTAATTACAACAAATTATGTTATAGAAGTGGTGAAACTAATTGAATATCTTTTGTCATAATTAATAAAAACACATAAAAATAATAACAATATATGTATATATAATATAATGTATATATAATAATAACTATAACATCATTCATGATAAAATGAGCTAATAACTTATATAATGTAAGAATATTGGATGGTTTATCAAAGTTAGAAGTGCTTACTTGTTACCCAAACCGATATAAGTCGGCAAGTCCCCTCTGAATTTATATCTGCCATACTAAGCCTCCCAGCTCACGTTCGGACATGTAATCCTCATAAAGTTGTGGCCGAATAAACTTTACTTCAGTTCAAATAGAACCGTTATACGTACTTTTATATCAGTATTCTTTTAATGAGCTTTATATTTTTCATTATTTGGAATAACTGTAACTTGTAACTTTCTCAGTTATAGTAGGTTTTAATGTAGTTAGTTATACAAATTCAAAATATGTAAGATGATTAATTTATTTAGACCCTTATTTTCTATACTGTTGGTGAAATACTTATATTAGTCACAATAACTATACTCGTAAAAATCAAACTATTTGATATATTTTCTGCACGCTCATAACCAGTTAAGCAATCTTAATAATGTGAAATATCATTTTTTTAAAATATAATCTGTACTAACTGATCCGTCGGAAATATTTCCAATATCATCACATATATGCTAGAATTTATAAACTGATTTAATAGCGATAGTTGATATAGAGAAATATATATAAAATTTAGAGGTAAAAGTAACAGAAAAAATGTATATATGTTTAATGATTGGAGAAGTTTGTTGAATTTCAGGTCTTCATCAGGGCTATAGAACAAAAGAGATAACAACAACATTTAGAGACTTATACAATTGAAAAGGAATAGTATACAAACAAATTTAGAATTATACAAAATATTGAATTAAATCATAAATGATAAAAATTGATAACTGATAATTGAATAATAAAAAATTTTTTTTAATTGATTGATAATCGTGGAATTGGATGGTAGTAGATTGAAAACAGTGACAGATGAAATATAATATCATGTAGGTAAGAAGATATGTATAATATAAGATATGCAAGTAGTGTCTAGAAAACTGAAAAAATAAATAAATAAATTGAATCTACAAATTGAACACTATGACAGACAATGAAAAATAGTGAGTGGCTTATATCTGAGTTAATTTATTTTATGCCGACGTTTCGACAAACTTCTCCAATCATTAATCTACGGTCAACTATCTACATCTCACTTTGTATATATTTTTATTCGATAACTGTAAATAAAATTAATTTATATGATAAAAATGCAAAAAAATTAAACTATTTATATGTATTCGATCATATTTGTTTTATGAAAGTAATTAAATATTTCCGGAATGTGAGGGCTATTATCTTATGGTAATCTAGTGTTTATCAAATGCCTGCAATCTGTCATACCTTTAACAGATAGTAATATGTTATACTGTCTACATGTTGGTCTAGATCTTTATTTAATATTTGTATTGCCATGAAAAGATAGAGGTCGTTGTGGGGACAACCTAAGCAGTCAGGTGGCGGGATCAATGATGTAGCTTTTGCCACTCGGTTAGCTTTACAAATGCCCGGAGTGTCGTTGTGTCCTGGTATCCATATGAACAAAACTGTGCGGTCAGTCCACTTTAATTTGAAGATAATTTGGGATAATTACTGAAAGTGATTTATGATTATAATTGCTTTATTCAGCAACATACCATGGAGGCTTAAGTCCTCGCGGGAAGTATTAGTAAATACTCCGTATTTCTACACGATGCATTTACTAATACATCGCCTGTTTCTTTGCGTGTTTTTTTTTCGCAGGGTGGGTTCGTCACTCCCAGGCCTATTTTATGTGAGTGCCACTCATTGGCTAACGAGTCTCACAAATGCCCGGTAGGAGGTGAGTTTTGCCAGTGAGTTTTGCATTATTTTGTGCTGGAAAAAGCCCGGGTGGGACCGGGGATTCGATCGCGTTACCACGATTCTACCGCTGCCCCCTTATTTATATTAGTTTAATTTATTTTAAAATACATGCAAGTAGGAAATATTTTTTATTTTAGCCTTTTCTTTTGTTGAAGAAGAGAATAGAAATTTCTTTAAAACAATAAGAAAAAGAAAAGCATAAACAGCAACTACAAAATTGATTATCACATGATTTGCTCACTTCCTACTACACTAAACTCACTCCCTAATCTCCCGATATTAGAAAAATGTACATTTAACTTTACTGCAATCATTAGGTCATCACAAAATTTACTATGATAGATCAGACATATTGCTTATTGGCAACATAATAAATATAGCTCCTAAAACTGGAATAGGTTTTCTTGCTGGTAATGCGGTCTGAGCCATATCACTGAACTTAATTTAGTTTTGCCGATTGGCTTTTAGAAATGATACTGTTTTCTTTTGTAGTTTACATACATGGTTACATAAATAGTTCGAGATATATACCCACCCATTTATGTTTCATATTAGTACATTTCGTATTTGATTTTATAGCCTAGTGATTCCATTATACTATCCGTTCAACTAAATTAAAAATCAATTCAATGAAATATTTGTTGAAACGTATAGTGGTACATACTTCGGTCACAAGTAGTATAGCTTTTAATTAGTGCCAGCACTGTAATTTATCTTATCAGCTTTATATTTTGTTGATTAATATAATTTTGTCAATTTCTGAAAATAAATCATACGTTATAATTGTCGGACAAGCGTTAATTATACTTACGTATATGATTATAAATTAGGGCGGTAATAAAACGCGGTAGCCACGGGGTAATAAGGACCCGAGTTCGAATCCGGCTGGGTAGAAAATTGTTCACTGTTGCACTGTAGCCGTGAGTCAACTCCTGTGAGTTCTGGAGCCCTCCTGGGGTCCATCCAGCCTCTTAATTGAGTACCCTTAATTGGGTAAAAATCCAGCGGTCGAAGGTGATTACCCCACACCTCCTTGCACAACCGTTAGTCTAGTAACATTACGTCTTTACAAAGTACTGAATTCCTGACCCTCCATGGATTGTAGCGGTACAGGTTTAAATTCAAATTAAATATGATGATAAATTATATACAACTCATATATGATATCAAATTTCATTGTATACCATTGACTTTCGTTAGTTTGCTCGAAACATAAAGAGATTATCAATGGAATCTTTTTTTATTGTATTTTATTATTATTGTTATTATTATTATTATTGTTATTATTATTTGAGGTCTGAGCTTTACCAAGCAGTAGTCCTTGTCAGGGCAGATGGATATGCCTAAAGTACGTGACAATGAACCGATAAGGATCCATATACAGTGCTAAGGAACCCTATTTGGAAAGGTCGGAAGTCAACATTTGCAATTTAATTAAAGTACCAATAATTTTAATAACCATTAATGATTGCAATCATTTTTGAAAATGTTTTTGTATTATAAATAAATATAAGTCCTGTAAAATTGTAGGATAACTTATATTGCAGGAAGTAAATGTAAATTAATTTCTTTTAATAGATTATAATGTAGGATTGCTTTTATTGTGTGTTATGATCTCTTCTTGTGAGATTGTGACATGTCGTACATCGACCAACCTACTCGCTATAATTGTTTGTTTAAAAAGTGAGATAAGTAAGGCTACCATGTAAGGCGAGAATGGTCCACCTGATCAGTGATGGCAATCTCACCCCGGACACCCGGGAACAGGCTAATCTTTTGGCCACAACCTACGCTGCTCGGGATGCTGAGCGGACGATCAATGCTCCCGCACCACAACCTGGCAGTCCACCGAGTCCCAATGATGCGGTTATATTCTCCACCTATCGTCAGCTGGAATCGGCTTTACGCCGCACTAAAGGTAACAAAGCGTCAGGCAGTGATGGTATCCCTTACATTCTGATGAAGATGCTACCACGGAAGGGTAAGGCGTTCCTCCTGAACATCTACAATTCCTGCCTACGCCTATCATACTTCCCCACAGCCTGGAAGCAAGCAATAGTGGTGCCACTTCTTAAGCCGGGGAAGAAAGGGGACCTACCGGAGCATTATCGTCCGATCAGCCTCCTGCCACACATTAGCAAAATCTTTGAGAGGCTGGTCCACCACCATCTCATCAACCATTGCATAGCTGAGGAAGTCATTCCACCGGAACAACGGGGTGTTTCATGCGATCACCATCTTGCAAAGCTCCAGGCGTTCACCATCGAGCAGATGAGGAGAAATCGAGCAACGGCCTTTATTTCCCTAGACTGCAGCCAGGCATTCGATAGCGTCTCACACCCGCTCCTACTCCATAGGCTAGAGAAATACCAGTTTCCTGCCACTCTCTGCCGACTGCTTAGAAATTACCTTGCTGGCAGAACGTTCGTAGTACGAGTTGGTGACGACCTCTCACCTCCAGTCCCCACAAACTGTGGAGTACCTCAGAGCTCAGTTCTGGGACCGTTGCTCTTTGTTATCTTCACGACGTCGATTGTGTCCCTGGAACATAAGGAAGCAGTGGTGGCAGATCGTCCGGGGAACCACGCTCCAGAGGGCCAAAAACAGAGTTATACGTGAAGAGCTCCAACTCCCTACTGTGCCGGAGTATATAGGCCGACGGCACATCAAATTCTTTGATGGGCTGAAGGCCTGCTGCAACCCATTTTTCAGGGAGATCGCCCCTCCACCACGACCTGGGAGGTGGCAGAGCACGGTTCCCTTAGTCGGCGTCCTCGACGAGGGAAGGCCTTAGACTCTTCAAGTCTGAGGTCTAAATTTTCACCATACAACCAGCGGAACGGCCCCTCCCCGTTCTAATAATCCACTAGCGTCAGACAACCAAGTAACAACCTTCATTGGACCCCTCACCTAACCTTATAATGCCAAAAGGCAATCCAAGGTATCATTAACACCCAGATATACATATAGCATACCTCCTATATGTATGTACCAGATATTCAATAACATCATTATAGGAGGGTATGAAAAAAAAAAAAAAGCGAGAATGGAGGGTTTCATGCCGTTTTGGGGATCAATTTTATCCAATGTAAGTCCCAAAACAATATATTCCTCTTTATAAGTCTATCGCCTCGACAAACTTTATAGCCAAATTTGAAGCTAGTTTGATTCATCTTGTCTATTCTAAAAAAAATATATAGGTACTTTTATTGTAGTACAATATGACCTAGAAAACGCTGTAACATCAAATTTTTGTTTCCTGTCGGAATGGCCCGTAGGCCACTCGGATGATTTCATCTTCTGTGGAAAGGTCGCTTTGACATCTGCACAGGTAGCGAGGTAGTCCACTGGAATTTTCAGTATGTATTATACATTTTAACGATATGAATTTAACTTAAATAAATAAATTTTAATAATAATAATACTAATAACCGATCATTTCTTGCAGCCTTTAATACGTGTCCGAATAAGCCTTATTGTCACCTTTATCCTTAGGAATCTATGGGCCATCTTTATCCTAACAGTTCCTAATACGTTTTTTTAACGTAACGAAATTATGAAACCAAAATGCTATTTGTCTTCTCGAGGTAATTTCTGTTCTAAAGGGATACTCTCCTGTTCTGGATGGAATTAAGAACAGAGGACAGAGAGGTCTTAAGGCCATCCCTAGGGTCCTAGATTCAAAGGGCCGGGGACCGAGTAAAGGAAATCAGGAGAGCTGTAAGTTCGAGATAATCTCCATCGCTTAGGGCTCAAGGTATTGTCCAGGGACCTAATGAACGGATCCACAATGGAGGATCGCACGGCCTTCTCTTCTACAAGGGTATTTGGTTCACTGAGGTGATATTCTCTTAAAATTTAAATAAATCGTTACTTTTTATTCAATCACATAAATTATGCTAATGTTTCAAATACAAGTTGTAATACATTGTCAATTCTTGTACTACAACCAAGATGTTTCTTAATTTGACATTTGCTCACAGTTTGTTCATGTGTTACGAATTAAAAGGAAGAACAGAACTAAGCCGAACTAGTCGACTGAAATATAAATAGGAGGGCTGTTTTAAGCATATGCTTGAAGACTGGTGTTCATTGAGAAGATATGAAGGCAAAGGTTATTTGAACTAAGAAAAGATGAATCAGTCTAAAAATTTGGAATTACACCTGGTACATATTTTTATATACTATCAGAAGTCATCTTATGTTTTATGATATGACAAGTGGTTTTATTTTATTTGTTTTGTCATCATTTTATATATTCTGTTAATTATTATTGTTTATTTGTATATTTTAAAATTCATTGTATTATTTTATTTTATGAAATCATGTAATTCCATCTCTGTTTTGTAATTTACTCTAAAGCTCCAAAGCCTAATTTTGACGCCTGTATATTATTCTAAAGGGATTAATCCCAGAATAAATAAGGATTAATATTATTATTATTATATATAGTCAATTAATAGTATTGCAGTGAGTTAAATGGGCGCGCAAAGTTTTTGGTCTTGATAAGTAACTAATCAGTGACTGGTAAGCATTCCAGGGATAGCCCGAACCGAAGTTGCAAAAAATAGGTTAACGGTGGGCTAGCAAATTTAGGTTCAGACGGTGGTCGGTGAACAGACATTTAGAAACAGTGGATTGATCGTACCGGAATCGAAGCTTCGCGTTAACTAAGCCTTTTGCTTATTTATTCTACGGATGAAATCATATAGGATTATATATCCTTAATCTACTGTATATGCAAAATACAGTACAAATAAAAAAAAATATTTTTTTTTTTTAATATCTTTATTGATATTTACAACTGTACATTAAAACGCATTTAGTAAATTTTATATCAGTTATAATGGAGTGATACGAATTGGTTGCACTCTAATGACCTTTTTACATTAGCAGGTCTCGTGGCCATCTTCTTTTCAGGCGCCTCGGAGGAATGGAAGAGGAAGCAGGGCTAGAAACTAGTTTGGGGTTATTAGGGAGTTTATAATGGAAGGAATGATATCCTGTTTGGGCTAGTTCGGTTGCATATGGAACATTAAGGTCTTTATTTATGATTTTATTTGTGACAAAGTAAGGAGTATTGAGGATTTCCCGAAGGATTTTGGGTTGTATGGATTGGATATGAGAAGAATTCTAAGGTTTAGTGGAACCCCAATACTCAACTCCGTGTGTCCAGATTGGCCTTATTAGTCATGTTTATGAGTCTTTTATAATGAATTGAAAGTTTAGACCGTTATCCAGTAAGTTCTGTAACAGTTGAAATAGTCGTAAATGTAATGTTAGAAAAAAGTTATTCAAACCAATTAAATTGAAAATGCTTATATAATCATTTAAATTTTGTATCTTTGCTTTTTATTTGTTTTTTCTATTTTTATTGTTTAATTAATTTTGTTTTCATTTTAATGGTTTCCTTATTCTCTTTTTATCAATTAAAAAATATTTGAAAATACATTTATCTGTCATGATTCATCTATAAGGTTTAATGCATATGCATAGGTACATAAGCAGGGTTCTTTCAAACAAACAAAAAATCTTGCAGGATTAGAAGTACGAATAATTTTTAGGTGCTGGAAAAGAAGATGTTTGGTATTTAAAGAGATAGTGCGACAAAACATGAGTTAAATATTGCAACAAAATCTAAGAAGGATAATAAATACTCCGAGGCAATAAACAAATGGACCTAAAAAAAAAAACCTTCTCAGACTTCTTGATCTGATAAGAGAAGGGGGACAAGCTGGTCACAAATAAAAGAAACATAATCGTAAGTTTGAAAACAGTCCAGACTTGGAAGATAAGGATAGAGGGAGGAACGTTTCCAAAACTAGACAGATATATATGCTTCCGGCACCGTTATAATCTCTGCAGAAGACCAATCCACTGAGATAAAACAGGCTATTATATGTTCAACGATTCAAGAGTCGTATTCTTCATCTTGAGAATAACTTAAGAAAATTTAAGATATCTAAATCTGGAGATATATTTTAAGATCTCTTGATAGCGATTGATTAAAACTACAAGTTGTGCTGATATTATTGTGGAACCCCATAACAAAATAAATAATTTTGTACAACTTCTCAATTTCTGGTACAAAGGTATCTGATTACAACATTCTTGCTAATCTGTATTTCTAGTTGACCATTAATAAAAAAGAAAAAGGGTTTCCTTTACTGAAGACGTATTCAAGCGTTTTAGCATTGTAATTTTTTGTTCTTCTTTGTTCTACAGTATCTTTTAATACAACACCACTTATTCCTCTTGAACAGATCCGTTACTTAGGACTAAATCTGGACAAACGACTGTGATGGAATCCTCATACAAGACTGAAAAGACAGGAAACTGCTCGTCGATTCCGACTATTACAACATTTACTAGACAAACGGTCTAAACTTCCAATCCACTACAAAAGACTGATTTACATGACTATTATAAGCCCTATTTGGACATACGGAGTTAAGCTATGGGGCTCCACTAAACCATCTAATTCCTCTCGAATCCAATCTTTACAGTCCAAAATCCTTCGTAAAATCCTCAATGCTCCTTACTTACTGTCACAAATCAAACCATCCATTAGGACCTAAATGTCCCCTGTGTTGCCGATTTGGCCAGAACCAGATACCAATACTTCCATAATAAACTTCCCAATCAACTCATTTCTAACCTGGCTTCTCCTTCACTACCTAATAATCCTACTAGGCGTCTGAAAAGAAGATGGCCTCGCGATCTTCTCCTTTAGAAATGTTTTTGGAGTTCTTTCAAAGGGTAGATCCTCCACATGTTTTTATCATGTCATAATATCACTTACAACAAATTTACTTGATGTGTATATATGTATACAGTTATAAATATCAATAAATAAATTATTAAAAAAAAAAAATTTTTTGGTAAAGCATTTTTTTTTCTCTTTTATTATTTTGTCCTGTACTCATTTATTAGTAATTTTGGAAGCCGTGAAAACTGGAAAGAAGGCTAATTTTTAAATATAAAATTGTCTTGTCATATATTGTTATTCTAACTTATTCTTAGGATATTAGTGGAAATTATTCATTGTGATATACAAAATTTATCTTCCTCAAATTAGTTTTTTTACAGACATTTATAGAAACAAAGAACTTAAGACAATTTTGTGAATTATCTTAATTATATGGAAAGAACAAAGATCTATGGAATTTAGTTAATTTAAGATACGTAATCAAGATGATATTCATTTAATTATGGGTTTAAAATAAACGTTCATATAAATTATATTTTGTATTTTCATGGAAGAATGATCCAATAAGAATGGCGTATATATTTTCTCTCCCATACCCTATACCCTATTTATTATAAAGCTACTACACCTGCTCGTGTGATCCCTTATCAAATGCCAAATCCATCGAATAAGAGCCGATTCGATTTCAGAAACCGCCGGATCCCCACGGGCTTATAGCTTTCCAGAAGTACAATTGTATTCTAGGAACACATCTTTCCACCTTGAGAAAACCCTGTCAACCGCCATACAGCTTTCATCACTCCTAGAACATTCTCTTGCTTTCCCACAGCTGTTGCGAACATATGCTTTATATCTTTGTAAATAAATATTGTTATTTTTATTTTTTTTTACAGGTAAAATAAACTTTTCGAAAATATGCGTAACTTCTCAATATCAATACTAGCTTCAGTTCACGTCGAGATATCAGTTGATCATTTAGATTTAAAATGCTTTTTCAATCCAAGTACCATCTACTGTAAGCCAAATTCGGGGGAAAAAAAACTTGCCAAAGTCCTGTTTTAGTTGTTCTGAATGATATAATTAAATCATAAAAATGTTTTGTTAAGTTGAAAATAATTATTATTATTAATAATTAATATGAATTATAATTATTATATTATTAATTTTTTTTTATTTTTACTAAGCATTAAAATTGTTTTTTTATTTTATTTTCTCAAAATTTAGAGACTAAGGAAACTATCATTTTTTTAAAACTTATTTCTCCTAATCTACTAATCCCTGCTGATAGTTAAGCTTTTATTTCATTCGTTAGTGTGTATAAAAATTACTTACTAACGTAAAATTAATAAAAGCGTTCAAAAAATGAACTAATTATGGCATCGGTTTTCTAAATGTTGATTTTTTCATTATTGTCAGGTTTTCTTTTTTATTAAATTATATTCTGTGCACGCATGAAAGTGAGAAAAAAACATTCAATTTTTACAATTGAGTAACGTTTTACCAATACTATCTAGATTTAATTAGTTTGGATCCCCGAGGATATTAAAATTTAAATTATTTAATAAATAAGCAACACCCTACATCGCCTTCTCACTGCCATGTTTCCTAATTTCTTATCAATATCTTCTCAACCAATAATTTATATTATCTACACTATGTTTATTCTGTAGATATTTACGAAATTTGTCAACAATAATAAATTTTTCTATTGAAATATTTTAACATCTGCTAACCTTAATACCGGATGACATGGTCTGTGATGCTCGCCAGTCCCTTATGAATACAAATTTGTCCCTGATTTTTTATATTTATTGAAGAAATTATACCTTTGAATTTCTATTGTATTGAGACAAATAGAATATTGCCAATTGATTAAAAAACGAAAATGCAGAACTCTTCACTTTACAGCAGCTTAAATATTTAGAAGATTAATGTGACATTTTTTATTTAAGAATAACACATCACTACCTTTTGTCATTGCAAATCGTACTTCACAGCAAGCTTGGGCTTAAATAGGAATGTTTAAATAAGAGCGTGGTAGTTTACTATGAATTTAATCTCCAAAAAATGTCTTAAACTTAGATTAAGTTAATTGGTAAAACGATTATATAAAGTCTTTAGCGAATTCACTATTTTGAATGGATTAGGATGCTACAAAATATGATATTGCTTGAAAAGTACCCATTATTGTATATGTAAACGTTGAATGATTTTAATTAATCAAGTTTAGGAGAGTTTGGGGAAAACAAACGTATTTTCTTAAATAAAAATAAAGGTTTATGCAAAGATCTTTCTAACCCGATAAATAATTCAAATCGTTCACTTTTCATTTATAACTTCTATATGTAATAAAAACGTTATTTACTGACCAAATAACTAAAAAAAATATTAACTGTGTAATTATATGTTTTTAGATGGAGCAGCTGTATGTGGAGGTGTTATATACTATAACCAACAAAGTAGGAGCATCAAGCGGAGAATTCTACCAGGAAGATCTGTTTGCCTACGCTCAACGGGCCTTCGGAGTGTCCCACGATCTGCACAGGAGGTGTCTAGCTGTAGCTACTGAGGAAAAGGTAAGTACTTTATTTTGGTGTGTATA
>NW_027107635.1:533641-539385 GCF_000696795.3 Halyomorpha halys | reverse complement strand
GAGTAGTTTAATTCTGAGTATATAGTTGTGAAGGAGTAGTAATTTTTTTTTTTTATTTATATTATTTTTATTTATTTATTTTGTTCATTTGGAAAATGACATCAAATATAGTCCGACCAGGTGACAACATCTATGGGTCGATGCCAAAATAATACATTAAAATGTTAGTCATAAATGAAATTTCTTAGTTAAAATTTTGACTATTACTATAGTATACTAAAATATTTACTATACAGTAAACATGACATAATTAAATTTTGGAATAACTATTTTGGCCCTTAGACAAAAGAATTTATGCCGCTCCTCTTCATACCATAGGAAGGGAGTGAATATGATTGGTCCGAAAGAAAATAATATATATAATAATTTTTATTACTAACATTAATTGTAAAATTGACTTCTTCCTCGTATAATTTAATGTCCTTCAGTTTATTTTGTTGTATGTTTTTCACTAAAATTCACCGTTTAGAACTTATTCGACCAATAATTTTTAATTCGTTACTTTCTTAAATTAAATACCTAAGAATTTACAGTTTTATTGCCGCCTGAAATCTGAGTACTATAATTTAGTTTTGGCAAAATTTAAAAATAAATTTCGTGTTTTGGTTTACAACCTACTAGTTTAATCTAGTTAATATTTTATTGTACTCATTCGGCGCAGAGCTAACTGATTTTTAATGCTACTACCATAGCTATTTTGCTAGGATACACAGTTTAGAAGTGATTGGCGAAAAAAAGACCTAATTCGTTGCCCGATTAGTAAGATTTTTAGAACGGTCAGAAATATGTTTCCGTTTTAAGTGTGATAGAAACTAATTATTAAAATTATTTGGAGATTTGTGTTCTATGATATGCATTTCATGCATCAGGCTTCTGTTCTTACATTATATTGCAATATCATTTACAGCTATCCTATCTTTCTTTCACCTCAACGAGTACAGTTTCAATAAATTCAAATCAACTCTTTCCAGCTCATGTTGGTACCCTGCTTCGAACAAAAGGATAAGAAGAATAAATTTCGTAGCATTATCATTATTTAATTCCGGGAGTGTCTCTGTTTCTAATGATGAATATAGGCCTTCAGATTAAATGCGGTTGCTAGTTTCAGGCCTGGATGCTTTCCCGCGTTCCTGAAATACGTTTCCATTCGTTTTCCTCAAAGATATTTAAACCTACGAGATGTCTTTGAATGTAGAACGCCTATTGAAATGAGGCAGGCTAATACTTGAATAGCACTGGGAAAAGTTATAAATAACTCCCCTGAATCGAGGAGGTTATTACTTCAAGTCCCGTGAATATGTTCTCAGTTGAGCGGGACTTGATATAGACATGTCTTGGTTAATTAAGTGTCAATTAGTTAACACAGTCCATTTATCGAATTCATTCTAGGTATTATCGGATATTATTTATATTATTATCCTGACGAGCTAATTGCAATCCGATTAACAAATAAATCATCTTATTCATTAGTATAGTAATTCTCAAACGAATTATTTTCAGTCCCAATTTTCAATAAAATGTTTTTCTTCAAAATACAAATAAACAAATTCCTAATTATAATTATCAATCAATACGGTTGAAAAAAATATTCTTAAGACCTCATTAAAAACATGTAGTAAAAAATAAAACTACAAGAATATATTTTTTTAATTAATTTTATTTGTAAAAAATTATATTTTATACATACATATATTTTATATTGAGGTTTTAATACTTGACCGTACACTAATATGAGGAGAAAATGGTCCAGAGTTCGGTCAGCAAAGATACTCCAATAAACAAAACTTATTTATTTGTGCCAACGTTTCAACCAAAATTTCAGGTCTCCATCAGGGCTCAGGGATCTACCTTCTTTCAGAGAAACATAAAAAAAAAAATATGACAAAAAAACTTGGAAATTCAACTTTTATTATTTACGGTTACTTTAGGCCGAATTAATTGTTTATATTTTAATTTTATTTCTAATTAGGAAACAAATTTTAATGAATTTGTTCATATTCAAAGATGTTTGTGGAGTGTAAATTATATTTGTATTTCATCCATGTTTTATCACTCTTACACACTGTTTATAAAGACACTATTTGCTATTTTAGTGAATTCCGTTGGGCATTTTATTCAACAGTTTTTATTAGTGAGATGAAGTACAATCTTTTATTTGTTTAGAATATTTACCAGTTTTGCATATGATACATTGAAATTGTGTGTGTCAGTTTTGTAATTTGCTGCATTGCTTTGTTTTTCAAATATTGTAATAAAATGAAATAGATTCTAAAAGCTCCGATTGCTATTCTTGTCTTTATAAATCGTTTCAACTTCTTGAAAATCAAAATTGTTTCCTTTTTCTGTGTTGTGCTGTAATAAGACTTAGGAATATTTTTTCTCAATAGTTCATAATCTATAATAATATTATTATTTATAATTATTATGATGAAGCATGTCAGGTAGCAGGTCCACTCTCATTTTTATTATATATTAGGTCGTCACTAGTTGAAGTTTTTAGTCCTCAATATTCATTCACATTCCTTACTTATAATTAATGAGATTTAGTTACCTTCAATTTGTATTCACTATGGAAGATGTTTTGGAATCGGGATTCCTCCAGCAGTCATAATGTCGAAAGCTTGTTTCCTTCGGTTACGTCATTTCTAATGATTGCTAATGCTAGGGGCTTATACTTGTAACAAATTGAATTATAGCTCTGTAAACCATTATTGCCAATATTTCTCCTTCCTAGTCCATGCCTTAGATAAGTGAACACGCAGCACGAGGCCTTCTGTATATACACACTTTCTCGAAGACAACCCTTTCACATGATGTAACTATTTAGACGCTTTTTTAAAATGCTTGAAAATTGTTTTAAATAAGTAGCTTTTCAGATACTTTCATGAGATGTCATATCAGTTATTCTATTTTTTTCTCCAACGGATATGTTTATCTTTTTTCTTGTATTTTGTCTTTACTAGGAGGCTGGCTTTTCAAGAACATTAATCTGTCTGAAGAATTTCTAAGAAAGGCAAAGAATTGAAGAAGATTAATATACTGCCCAGCACCCTGAAGAAATAATGCTTTTTTTTCTATATGCATTGTTCTGAAATCATCACTCTTCTTCCCACAATTCACCATACCAAGATCATAGATCACTGGAAGCCTTTTTATCATTCCTTTAGTATTATTTCTCTATTGTTTAATATAATTATCTTTACACACAGGTCTATTATAATTTTAGTTATCTCATTTTTTCTTCGTATGAATCCCTTAGTAAATTAATAACAGTTAATAATGTCAGTTATTATCCGTTAGTTACAATATAATCATAGTAAACTACCCGTTAACCCTATTCACAATGTAACTAAATCTGGGATCTAGTAGAATATTGATGGCTAAGGCTCGAGTGATAACCGGGTGGTGCCGCTCGCTTCATCAATCACTTCTGTTCTGACAGATTCAACTTGTATCTTATTGGCAGCGTGATGGTAGTTCATTGATCCTTGTAAATCACGTCTTCATCTCAAGTAGAACCTCATTCAGAAATTATGCATCGTTTGGATTGCTGTGAATTATATTATTATAAACAATATAAAAGTGAGGAAAAATAACATTTATGACTGAATTTCTTTTTTTTTGTGTCAGTCACCGCACTTTTTCTCTTTAAATATATTTTGTGTATATTAGAAAATTCATACAAAAAAAAACATATGTGCTAGATCATCTAAGTACATGATTGTGTTAAAAAGTGGTTCAAGGAAATAGGAAACTGTAACTTGTTAATGCTACTGTTTAATGCTTAGTTCTAGAATACGTTGACTAATATTCAGGAATCCAAATTACTAATGATGGGAGGTTATGCAGCGCATAAGGGCAGCAACAAATGTATGCTCCGCCAAAATCGGGAAAAGGGATGTGGCAACGAAAACAAAGATGACTGTATATAGACAAGTTTTTAAACTTACACTGACGTGAAGCTGAAAATTGACCTAGCATTAAACAATTCGAAAGCCATATACAAGTTACAGATATGACATTCCAGAGGAAAACTAGATTAGACCGAATGACGAATAAAAGAATAACAGAAGAGGTAGAGAAGGGAACGCTAATAGAAAATACATATAGAAGAGTATTAGCGTGGTTCACTAATGTGCAAGAATGGCGATTAATAGATTTCCGAAAATTATAATGGGAGCAAAGACAGAGTAAACGATCACGCCGAGAACCGAGAAATAAGGACTTCATACCGCACCTGGCAAGGAACAGCGGTACCACGGCAACGGGTAGAGATGTTTGTAAGAAATAGATTAAAACACTGACATTCATGCCATGTATTTTAATGCCTAAAATGGACAGTTTTTGTGATAGTAAACGAATTATGCTCGAGTGTGACCTGAATAAATCCAATGTAGCCTATACCGTTTGGAGTACTCAAACTTCAAACCCGAATATGGCTTTTTTATTGCCACCGATAAGTTTCAAATAAATATTTTCATTTCAGAAAGACTCTTATATCTCCTGTGTATTACTTTTAGTTGCTCGTTGATTAATAGATGAGTGTTACATCATGTCATTACTTTTATCCAAGTTTTTTTTAACTTCTCTGTTCCTTGAGAGGGAAGAACTGAAGAGTCAGTACATTTAATATCAGGGTAAATTGTAAGATATACCTAATTCATCAGAACCTCATTAATTGTAGAGAATTGAGAAGTAATATAGAACCATCAAATGAGTATCAGATAATTATTTTCAAAATAATAAAGGCGTGTTATGTAATTCAATAGAAAATTGTCCTCCTTGCCAAGGCACTAACACTTTATTGGCACATTAGAGGGAAACCGGCCCTACTAAAGGTGACAGAGCGGTATTGATTCAGCAAACCGAATTACCAGCAATGTCCAGTAAAGATTTACGGCGACGGCTCAGTTTTATCTTCCTCAGGTAGTTGGGGAGAGGCCCATTTGCTGTTTTTTTTCCCTGAAGGTTAAAGGCAGCTTTTATGTCTTATCTTCCCTCAAAACTTCAGCAAGCCATCTTACAAAATACTGGTTTAACATCCATATTAATGAAACATATTCTGACAAATACATTGTTTACAAATTATCCTAATTGGTTTCGTGTGATTGGCCAAAAATTGTTCTACACTACTTTAATTTTGGTTTTCTGTGTTAGTCCTCTACATTTTTATCAAGTAGTAACGTACTTCAATTTACGTTTTCACATTGTATAGCTCAATTCATTCATTCATTCAGTGAGTAGGTTGGACATGTACGGTATGTCACAATCTCACAAGAGGAGATCATAACACACAAAAAATGCAATCCTATGCAATGGGACCGCAAAAGGTGGATTTCTGTCGAAAACTCAAATTCGATTTTTTCATAATCGAAATATTTTTTTAGCTATATATTCTTTATATATTGGTATGTAAGAGTAACAAGTAAATAATTTGGTAACTCTAGTGCTTTTTGCTATAACATGTATTTTTAAATTTTTTATTCTTAAAAGAAAAAAAAATTACGTTCAATAGATATATTGCTAAATATAGTATAACTTAATTTGTTAGATAATCTAATAATTTTTATATTAAATCACTGATATGTTGAAAATTATAAGGAAATTCAGGAAATGAAACTACGCCACAAATGCTTCTCTTTTCAACAATGCAAACCAGTCTTCGTCCATACATTTTGAAAAATTAATATTTTGAAAATTATTTAAGATATAATTGAATTGTATATGGTTATATAATAAAATTT
>NW_027107635.1:525943-533555 GCF_000696795.3 Halyomorpha halys | reverse complement strand
TAGTGATGACTGATCTCATACATACTAAAATAAAAAAAAAAAAAATAAAAAAAAAATAAAAAAAAAATAAAAAAGATCCTTAACATTTTGTTATCATGCATTTTAAAACCTGGATGTGACGCAGATAATATAGACCCTCTGTCAACTTTGTTAATCCTTGTTATACTGTAGTCATACTATCTTTGCTTATTTTCGATTGAAAGCAGGTATTTTCTTTTTTTCTGGTAAATAATTGGGTTTAACAGTTTCTGCTTTCGAGCGAAAAAGTTTGAACTCGTTTAGCCCTAAGGTGAGTTTAGGCACCGTGGAAGGAGTCCGAGCAACCCTGAATCACTTCATTATATGTAATGAAAGTGCTTCAGCTTGCGATGATAAGTGAGGCAGGCTCTCCTCAGATGGGATAGGCGTGATGATAAATCTTTCTACGTTGATGCATTTCAACCATTAATTAAACATTCGGGCACCGTATATATGTATTAATGGTCTTGGAAGTAATATCTTATTTATTAATTATTTATAAAATCTTCCAACAGCCTTTTGGCATATATCGATAATATAAAATGATAAATTCACTAAAAAAGTAGCTCATCCATTCATACTTATCTATTATCATGATTTTATATAAATAAAATTTCACATTTTTCATCAACTTGTTATTTATGTACTCATGAATTAGAAATGCAATTAAAATTAGGTTATATAACAATCAAATAATTGTTTTCAAATAGCTTTATAATAAAGGAAATATGAATCACTTTAGAAAACTCGCTTAATAATAAATGATGAAGACATCTGGATAGATTTAAGTTTATAGCTTTGTTTTAATGAAACAAAAAATACGCTTCTCAAACTATATAATATTTTAAAATTGTAAATATGTTCTTTTGTATTAGATAAGTAAATTAGGCAAGTATAATGTTATCCTGAAGAGAGTAATAGTGAATTTATGATAAGAAAGAATCCTCCAGATAACTAAATAAATTTATTTAATAAATCAATTTATTTACATATATCATGTGATAACTCTTAAATCTGTACAAATAGAGCATATCATATAGCATATCAAACATTGTTAAATGTTTTATCGTTTCAAAGATTACATTTTTTTTAATGCTCAAATCTAAATTAATAAAAATAGGAGATAATTTAAGTTATTAAAATAATTATATAAATCGACTAACAATCAGCAATTGCAATGTGAAATGCTGGAAACATAATTATAACCAGAATTAAAAACTAAAATAAACAACGATGTATTATAAATCTCCAATTACTAAAACTATTACTAATTAAGGTTACTAATACTGAAAGACATGGACATGGTCTCGATTAATATTTAAATGTTCATGAAATTTGAAAACTGTAGAAGTTACATGTCATTTATCAGAAGGTAAAATTTGTATTTATTTAAAGTTCTTGTATTGTATTTTAATTATACCGGATGGTCTTTAAAAAATCAAATAACTTTATTGTCTTTTTTATTTAAGTTTTATGTAATTTTATTATTATTCTTAAACTAGTATTTACCAATTTTTCCTTGGACATAAAGTAGATATATTCACTAAAACTGAGTTAAAATTCTTTATTTTATTGTCAACAGTTGAAGAACTTAGTAAATGATTCTTTGTTGTTATTTATTTTATTTTATCACTCATCTCTTATACATTTGTTTTCCTTTTGCTTGTTACGTTGCATCTTTTATCTCTTTGGTTTTATTCCAAGGTTAATTTCTAATTTTTTCTCCCTTTATATCTTAAGCCGGAGCACGGTGACACAGTGGTAAGGCACTATATAAGTTCAAAGACCCGGGTTCTAATCCGGCTATGAGAGATAATTTTCTTTACACTGTAACTGTGAGTCAACCCTGTGAGTTCTGGAGTCCTCTTAGGATCCATCCATCCTCATGAAAAAAAAAATAGCTTCTTGTATAACTATTCTTCTAAGGACAGTGCTTCCTTACGAAGTACTGAACCTATTAACCTTCATAGGTCGTTATGGTTCACATTATTATTATTTACATATTTTACCACTTTCGTTTATACCACCTACCATCAAATAATTGTAATAACTCATATAACTTCCTTACTTAAAGGTTCATTTTTTTATGTAATATATTTTTCCATTAATTTTTATCTTATAAATATTTTTTCTGTTATCTATATTTTTTTTTCGTATTAGTCTTAGACATAATCGTTCTCCAATAATTACAGTATCTATATTTTTTTTTCGTATTAGTCTTAGACATAATCGTTCTCCAATCATTACAGTATTTATATTTTAAAGAAAAAAGTACCAGGTCTTTCCAAAGCGATGGTATCTGAAAATAAAAAAATGGAAGGGATTGAACCGACTATTTGGTCCGATGAAAAATAACCGGATTGGCCGGAACTCAAAATGAATTTAAGCCGGAGTTTCAGATGAGTAATTTATATCCATCTCTTTCACAGTTTTTATGCTTCATAACCACTAGTTTACTGGCAAAGGTGTGAAATAGTAGGCACCGCTGATAGATTTTGGACTTTTTACGATCGCTGGAAAATATCTTATTTTTGTGGTTACTCTTCTAGAATACTGATAGAGACGGATACTTCTACTCTAAATTAAGAGAGAGAAACGTTTTATTTAAAAACAGTGCCGCCCAACTACATTAGATTGATATTTCACACAGCGAACTAAGACTAATTTGACAATTGCTTATATTCTTATATTACAAAGGCATAGTCAGTAAATATTACAATACATAATTGTAGTACATGATTCTTTTTCTTTTTCTATATTTTCATCTTTTGTTAATCTGTTCTTTTTATCATTATTTTACAAAATTATTCGTATTTTTTTTATTTTTTTTTGGTTGGCTCTACAAACCTTGCAGATCTTTGGACACTCGAACCTGCATTCTCCACGCCTGCCTATCTTCGATTAATATTTTCAAGTTTGATGCATGCAGCTCTTTTGCATCGTTATTGATTCTGTCAGTTCATCTTTTTATCTCCTACGTGGTCTCTTGTGTACTGGCATTCATTGTTATGTAGAGGCGTCCTGATGGATTACTTCGAGCCACATATCTTACCCTTCCTAACCTCCTAGCCTTCATATCATGATTTCTTGAGTGACTAGTCTCTGCAAACAGTTCACTGTTAGTTCTCCTCTATGTGTCCTCTAATTTTGGACCCGCTCATGTAATTTTACGGAGGACTTTTCAAGTCTCTCGATCCTGCTTCTCAGTATAATAAATAACATGAATTCAAAATACAGAAAAAATAGATATACATATAAACCCTATATGGTCATGCACAATTATATTTCATTAAAATTAACATTAAGCGTTTTGTACTTGACGTTTTTCGATAAGTACGTAGTAATAAGTTAGTAATAAATATAATTGAAAATTTTAAAAACTAAAATTAGGATATTATATCTCTGAACATATAATTAAATATTTTTGTAGTAATAAAATTAAAAATGTAGAAATAATAAAAACAATACATTTTATCCTTACTTAGCTTTAAATCAACATTAATGCCAAGTTATACTTGCTCTACTATGAGAGATGTTAAAAAACTTTAAAGAAGGGAGAGACTGGGCTTGTAAGTTGGCTTCAGTGATCATAAAACTTTTGAACGAATGAAACTTCATTAATTTTGAAAGTGGAAGTTAGTTAAATTTTTTCTCATATGTTCAATAAAGACCTCTTCACTTCCATTAGTCTAAAATATCTGTTGTGAAGTGGCCAATTCTTTCTGAGGTTACTTTTAATTTAAGGACAATTTTTAGTTTTGTTTTTAAAAAATTACTATCGTAGTGTATTCTTTTATTTCTGTTGTCATATTTTTTTTACCTTTAGTTTTTTATAATTTTGTTAATAAATTTACCGGTTGTACTTTTCATACAATTTGCATAACACTTTTAGAGTAAACTCCTTCTGTGTAGGATTATATAAGACAAATATCGAAAACTTGTCACATAATGATAAGAAATAGAAATTTAGTTGATGAAAAATAAATTAAATAAGCTATAAATTATATATTTCTTTCCACTGTTACTGCCAAAACGGTATCTAGTGTGTTTTTAAGCTTATTAGTTATAAATGAATTTAATAGAAAATAATTATACACTAGCAATGCTAATATTCTCTAGGCTATATTTTTATATTTTATCATCTGTTATTTTTGTTTTTATATACACATATTTTAATCTACCACGTTCAAGTTCAACAAGCATAGAGTATAGATGATGTATTTACATGATGACAAATCTACACGTTAATATTATTTTTTTAAAAGTTGTTGTATAGTATTACAATCTATCATATATATATTCAGGTATTAGTAATAAGGATAGGAGAACTCCTTTACAGAGATATATAAATTAAATGATAACAAAATAATATGTAGAAAAAAATAAAGCAAAAGAGAAGAAATATAAATAAAGTCAAATAAAATCTTAAACTCATTCAATCCTACATACAATATTTACATTTAGGCTGTAAAACTCCAAAGTGAGCTTGTCCCCTCAAGACGGAAAAAGTAGGACTGCAGACATGTTTGCAGACATAAATTACCGGTTTATAAGCAGGTGATTATATTAATATTAATTATAACATACTGTGTTCAGTTCATAGGCCTGAAATTTTAAGTTGTAAGGGGAATACGATAGGGACACTTTATTTATATGAACTAACAAGGAGTGCCATCAACTAGCAAGAGAATTTACCTGAATTGGCGCCACTTATAAAGAAAAGGGCCAACCAGAGCTGATTCCTCACTGTTTAAGCCTGAAGACTATCCATGAATCTCTTGCCAGCTCTTACTCAGGTACTAGCCCTTGACTAGAGATGTCCAGCTAAGCATGGAGAACAGCATCATAGACCAGGAGATCCATAGGGGTTCCATCAAGTATGAGCATTCCATTATCCACTATTATTTGTTCTATATGAAGTGGTGACCCACCATTATTAACCCGTCTCATCTCAGCAATATTTCCCACCATCTAACTTTATTTAACTCAATAACAATATTATATATACTTCTCGGCCTACCCCTTCCACAAATCATTTATCTTTTCCGCAATATATTCTGTATTATCAATCCTTCTTTTTTTATTTTCAATCAAATCTCCTTCCGAAATTAATAGCTTTAAGTTAATTCAGACATTACTCCCCTATAAACTAGACGGAGACTGTCTGGTCAAACAAACTGCATCATCAGTATTGCATTTCTGTTTCTATGAACATTTTTAAAATTAATTTTCAATATTTATTAAAATATTATTTCTCCCTCAAATGAGGGAAATTCTGTAATTTTCAAATCAATCCACATATTACAATATACTATTTCAACATCCTTTAAAGGAGGCGCAATGCAGCACTTTCAACTTATGCCATAAACTGTGTTGCATGCGCTCGTCACAGTTTGATTAGCATTCGCCGTCAACTCTTAATAATTCATTAAATTTAATTAACATACTCCACACAGCTTTGTCGTGACTTGATTGAAATGTTATCCCTTGCAAACGGGTCCTGATGAGGTGGATACTAAAGGGCTCAATTATTTATTAGAATTGAAAATTGGAACGTCACTGGATATAATTGCGTTACATAAGTGATAATAATGTTATTAAATAACACTTAAGCGCTTTTAGAGAATTTTTTTAAGGAATGAGGGTGGTTAGTTAATTGGTAAATATCTTCTTTGAAGACGCTCTTGAAGGTATATTTTCCTGTGAAGAAGTCAGGAGTGCTTTTGCTTTACATGTGTTTAAGATATAGTTTAACGGAATCTTTCAAATACAAATTTAGATGTAAATGCTTAGTTACGAATCCTTCACTATCATTGAAACAAAATGATTTTGTTTCAAAACACAGCTTATAATACCAATGACATCCTTCTTATTCCTATTTCTGGATATGGATATCAGCCGTTTTTTGTGAAAATATTTGAAATCATAAAATGTTTAAACTTCAGTAAATAAATCCGTTATTCCACTTTAAACCAGTAAAATAGTAAACAGTATTATTATTCGTCTAATTAGAGTCTTACTGTTAAATACATTTTAACTGAATACCGAGCATACGATTTCCTCAAATTTTGGTATGAATTACCTCCATTCAATTTAATCGGACAACAAACAGACTGTGGATAATCTTTTTGAATTACTCAATCACTCCAAACTTTACTATAAAATTTTACCAAAAGCTCCAATTTTTCAATAGTTATTAAATTAAATCTGTACCGCTTCAACCCATGGAGGGTCAGGGGTTCAGTACTTTGTAAGGGAGTACTGTTACTAGACTAACAGTTGTACAAGGAGGTGGTTTGGTCAGAATCACGCTCGACCGCCAGACTTTTACCCAATTTAGGAGGCTGGGTGGACCCCAGAATGGCTCGAGAACCCACAAGAGTTGACCCACGGCTACAGTGTAACAGAAAACAATTTTCTGCCCAGCCGGATTCGAACTCGGGTACTTGGAGTTAGTAGCCACGTGCCTTACCCCGCAGCTACCTGCACCCCCCCCCCCTTAATGGTTATTATACATTTTAATTTGGAAATTAGGACTAAATTTGAAAAAAAAAAAAACAATAATTACAAAGTAAAAAAATAGAGTCTAATCTAATCGACACTTATAAATAAATTCACAACTTGCATGTTGTCATTTATAAATAATTACTATGTTGATTATGCTATCCCACAATACCAGTTTTTAGATTTTAAAAAAACTAAATTATGATTTATTTATGAAATGCTGGTGTTAAAGATAGTAACGTCGCTCTCCAAGAAACTTCTGTATATTTCTAGGCGTTGTATAAACTCCAGCATTATTAAGGTGGTTTTAGACCATAAACCGCCATTGGAAGCAGGATCTATACCGACTGACCTGCCCTGAATCCAGGATTTGATGAGCTTAGAGCGTAGACCGTGACCCGACTGGTAGTTGGACAACAACTGCTCGGATAATACTGCTGTATCACAGCCTGACCTCCCCCTCCCTCTATTGAGGAGAAGCTATTGGGAACCATTTGGCCATGATCAATCGGCCGAGGAAGTCTAGGGGGCTAATGAATCTGGTGGTGTAGAACATGCCTAACATTTGGTAGATGTCTATTTTCACTTATAAAATAAACGAAAGGTGTAGATAGACACAAAATATAATTTATTTTCTACTTACATGGGTTCAGAAAATTCAATGAAACTTTTTTTGGTGATACTAAGTCGATAAATACTGGACAGGGTTCTTTCCAATGTGCCGTTGGAGCGGAGAGAATATATTAAACAATTTAAAAATTTATTTATATTGTCGTATGCTGTATTTGCTCTGCATGTGTTCAAGGATTATTATATATCAATCGATTTGTTTTTCGTGTTGAATAAAAAATAAATGGTGTCGATGAATAAAATGAGTTTCAATGTATAAAAACGTGAAGAATAGTACCGAAATTAGGGAATGAAAATAAATCCCATCAACTCACCTTAACTCTTTGTCATTAACCTACCAACTGACCTACACTATACTCTAATAATCATGTTCTTGCCCTTTGACTACCTTGAAATCCTCACACAATACCTAGAAGACACGAAACCGCACTTCAATAAAAAATAAATAAATATTATTTAT
>NW_027107635.1:523811-525788 GCF_000696795.3 Halyomorpha halys | reverse complement strand
AAATAATAAAAATAAAAAAATAAAAAATAAATAAAATTTAACGAATATTAGCAAAATTAAATAAAATATAAATGGCGTTGATGACCAATGAAGTTTGGCGCCACTAAACAACCAAACAAACAAACAAACCGCACTTCAATTTCGACTATGACGCACTTATTAGACAAGCGATCTAAACTTCCAATATTCCAAAAGACTGTCTTACATGATTATAATGAGGCCTTTCTGGACATACGGATTTGAGCTTTGGGGCTCCACTAAACCTTCGAATTTCTCTCGTATCCAATCCTAACAATCCAAAATCCTTCGTAATATCCTGAATGCTCCTTACTTCGTACAATAAAATCATCCATAAAGACCCATATGGGTACCAATGGGTAGTTTCTTTGTGGGAGTAAATAGCTCTTTGGTAAAGCAATGGACTACTAACTCCAAGGACACGGGTTTGAATCCGGCTGTGGCAGATAATTATAATCTGTTACCTTTAGCCGTCGAGACAGCCCTATGGGTTCGGGAGTCCTCCGGGGTCCACCCAGCCCTATAAAGTGGGTACTCTTTTATGTAAAAATCTGGCAGTCGAGCGTGAGTTCAACCTTACAAAGTACTGAATCCCTGACCCTTCATGGGTTATAGTGGTACAGATTTAATTTAATTTTAATAAACAATGAGTAGTTTCTCCACACGCCTGTATCATATTATTACGATATTACATCAAAGTTACTGTATGTATTGTTATGTAAATACAGTTGTAAATATCATTAAATAAATAAGAAATAAATGTATAAAATAATTAGAAAAACCAAAAGTCGCTTCTAGTTAGGTAGACAAAAATATATATTGTTTTCAAAAATTAAGTCAGATTCGTTTTTAACATCTTTTCATTATCCTACCCTTTATCCTCAACGAGTAATGGAAATTGTATATTTTTTCCAGGCTAGTAGCACGCCACTAAAATACCATCCCAAAAATAAAAAACAAATTTCAAACTTTTAACTTCGCCAACATGGAACACAGGGCTCGGAAACTCGGGAATGGTCTCTACTGGTTCCTGATGTTTCCAAACATGGGCCGAAATATCGCCAGAGGACACTAGCAGACTTATTTCAAGCGGTATTATAGAAAATGTTTATCCTGGGAATTATCTGGAAAGTGTTGAGTGATAGTTTTTATAAGAAATTGGCAATCTTACGTCGGTAGCCTCTCCTTTTCAGTATTAATTAAAAATAAATAACTTTTAATATTAAGAAGTGATAAAGACAGTAACGCTTTTTGGATACGTTAGTGTCAATCCAGAAGTCCAACAAACATTAATTTATATATTCATCATAAAACAAATTAATAAGTTATTTAATCATTAAATTAATATATTAATAAGATTAATTATATACTAACAGATTAATCAGATTAAGGAATTTTAACCAGTAAAAAAAAAAATAATAACAAAACAAACAACAAAAACTTTAGTTTCGCAGAAATGTTCCTCAGCATCGATTACCAAGCACTCTGCTTCAAACCAATCAGATCTTCTAAGTCCAGTACAGTAGCCATTTCAACTGAAATAGCCTTAAAAGCTATTGAAGATAAATCCTTTAACATGTCGAGGAGTCGTCTTGGGTCGGCAACTTGGGGGTAATCTGGTAATGGCCTCTATTGAGAAGAGGCCGCGCTAACTTCCCCATGAAGATAACCAAGTTTTAAAGAAAACTTCCTAACCTAAGGAATTTTATACTTTTATGTTCTTTCTAAACAGTTTAAATCTAGTTAAGGGAGTAACTCAACTTATTCTTTATACTTTAAGGTGGTCTGGAGATGTTAATGTAGGAAACTTTTTTTTTTATCGCTCAAGAATATATTAGGAAAATTATTTAAATTGGAGATTAGATTTATTTATTGATAGATATTACAATCTGCCAAACAGTTGTGGGCAATAGGTAATAGTGATGACTGATCTCATACATACTAAAATAAATTAAAAAA
>NW_027107635.1:476647-522876 GCF_000696795.3 Halyomorpha halys | reverse complement strand
TGAGGCTGTTACAGGATCGGGATGGGAGGATAGGATAGGCTGTATCATCAGCAAATGTTGCCATAAATTGGAGAAGCACATGCTTTAAATTTTACCTTTCACACATTTTTTTTAGGTACGATTTAATTTAATTATTCGATTTTATGGGATGGTATTCCGTTTAACGATGTTATAAAAAAGTCGGATCTTATGAATAACATGAAAAATATAAAATTACATTAATATAGACTAGAGACAGCAGATCTCACTTCAATAGTAAAAAAAAAAAATTATATTTTTAAAGAATAAGATAATTTATATGAATTAGGCTTCCATGAAAAAAGAATTAAAATTTATAATTAAATAAATTCCACATAAAATTATTTTAAAATAAAATAAATAATTTGAAACGTCATATTATCAAAAATTTGGTGCGAAACGGTACTATTTATTAAAAAAACTGCTCATCGATAATAATATCAATAAAAACAGTAAATATAATAAAAACATAAACGGAATAACACAATTGAAGTACAAAAAATGACAACAATGGTGGAAGTAATTTTTAAAATTATTCAGCTTTTTTATATGTAAAAACAGCTGCCGCAGCTGTAGATGAAAATATCCGCCCATTCTCCCATCTGGCGGAAAGGTTGGATAATCTGAAGGATAATCTGGATAAAGTAAAAAAAATACTCACGGTGAAAATAAAATAGAATTTTTTTTTTTTAATTTTGATATTCGTTAGTTTCAGAGAAAGACCGAACTGAAATTACGACTCTTGTGAATCTATACTGACCGCAGCAGGGGTTATTCACACCATTATCAGGCTAGTGATAAAATTATCAGTAAAACACAAACAATCAGTTACAAAAGTAATATCTAGTCATTATAAAATTTTTTTGAACTATTGCTGTAAAGGAGTCAGCTATTTTTTCTAGCTTTACTGCAGACAGAGCTACCAAAGTTACAAAAGGGCCTTTTTTATTATGTAACTAGGTAACAGTTAACGATTAGCACCTCAAAGTGAGAAGAAAATGTCGGCCTCCAGGAGAACTATAATAAAAAAATAAAATCATTCTGATAAAATACTGTTCTTAAAAAAACTTTGCAACTGAAATGGCACCATATAGAATGACCCAGCCATCAGAAACTAATATAATATATCTCTGCAAATATACGTAGTTATTAGTATTGTACTACTCTGTTTAGTAGTAAATAGTGCATTCGATTTATTGAAATACTAAATTTAATATTATTTAGCTTTGACATTTAGCGCCCAGAAGCTAAATATCAGAAATTAATAGCAATATCCACTAATTGATACAATATCTTAGATATAACAATACCCTTTTGAATGGTAAATAGTACACTATAAGATTTAAATATTTTCAACAAATATTTTATAATTAGAACCACTAATAATCGTAAGCAAATGAAATAAATTTTCTAAGAATCACTCACTACGTTATATCAATATAAGTAAAACGTAAACAGTTTTTTTATGCACGAAGCAGTTGTTTCTCATAACGGCTTCTGAGAGCAGTCGGGAAATCCAGTCATTTATTAAAAAAAAGTCTTCATTTTGAGCTCAAATTGTTTCAAAACACACACGGAATATTATCCATAAACTTGAGGTATCGAACTTGTTAACAATCATGGTGCCTGGGCTGGTTTGGCTCAATAACTTCGTTAAGCGTTTCATGGCAATGGAAAGAACTATTAAACTTTGGAGAGAGTAATTCCAGTGATACGTTAGGCGATAAGATTGACTATGGTCTTAAAAATACCATTATAATTTTGTGTCTTTCAATCCTTTTGGTTTATATTTCTATAATAAATTGCCGTGTACAGAGCTTCGGGGATTCTAACCCGACTAGGGGTTCCCCGTACACATATTATATTGAATTTATTCATATATTCATGTATTTATATTCTATGTATTTATATTATGTATCTATATCGGTTCCTGATGGGAACCGACTGAAAAAGTATGCGCTATATTTATTTCAAACATTAAATACCATAGACCCCCCACCATGGTATGTTAGATATGAATATATATAATTAATGCTTGAAGAAGTTTATCAGGGGGTGCGGTCAGCAAAGAACAACATAAATAAACAAAACAATATTTATTTATTTTATGCCGACGTTTCGACCTGAGTTTCAGGTCTTCATCAGGGATAGTGGCGTGTAAAGGTGACGGGAAGCAACTCCATATATATATTAATCATTGAAGTTCTTTACCAACGGTATCTTGTTCACCAATTTACTATGTTATTATATATGAGGTGGCATGTAAGGATTCTTAATTATAAAATAATGTCTTTGTTACATATTTTATATTTACAACGATATATACATTAGCAAGAATAATATAACGAGAGAGCATGGTTGATCTGTTTCCTTATACTTTAATTGTTGTATTATGAATTGAAGAGTACCAGTTGGGATCTTTGATATTTATACTGACTGTAAGTCATGCTTGGCTGTAGTAGCTGAGCGGATCTTGCGGCTCAGCGTCTTTCCGCCATATACCCGCGGCCGCTGCTGAATCCTTGCGATGTCTGACTTCCTCCTCTGGCCTCCAACGGGTCAGCTGCTCTTCTTATATTTATCTTATATTTTGGGTATATATATATATATATATATATATATATACCCAAAATTTTGGATTTTACACTTCAAGATAAGTCAAATCCAAAAATAGAATTTAAAAAATCGTCAGTCCTGTATCTCGTTTGGGATTTCTCCGTGACTGCTGGGCAAATTCATTCCAAATTTGGTGTCATAGTGACGGATCAATGATTGCGGAACTCGGAGACTTCATTTCATAAATTTTGGCCATTTTTTGAGATAGACAAGTTTAAAAAAAATTAAATTAAATTGATTTTTCCAAGTTTCCATTTCGAATTTCAAAATCAAATATTATATGTCAATCTTTATAAATGATTATAGAAATCGTAAATAATTATGTAATGATAAAATGAAGAGGTCAAAGATCGCACCCGAACCATTTTCCTTTTTTATACACGGTAATGAATCGATGTTTAAGAATCATGTAATAATTTGCACTATTTAAAATCTATTATTGAATTCAAGTAAAATAGTAACGTTTTTTTAAAAATTTAGTGTTAATTGTTTAGTAATTCTAATGTAACTGGGTTCCTCATTTCTACACATCTTAACTTATCTTTTCAGATGAATTAAAATATAATTTTGTTAGCTGTGGTCACGGCAGTTCATGGAGCTAAAAAAAAACAAACTAAAAAGCGAACTTAGTAAATTCATATGCTCAGGACTTGAGTAGAGAATCTAGCCATTGTCAAAAATCCAAAAAGAATTAATTAAAATAATTAAGCCACTTCAAGTTCAAACTCCGGGGAGGATTGCAGGGATGGATTAAACTAGATAGAGATTGAACTAAGCGATGATGATGATGAGGATATTTCTCATAAAATGTGGAGAATTTGGATAGGGCAATATAAAACTAACTCTACAGATATCTGGAAGGAATCCTGTAAGACAGAAAAAAGTAATACTTACTATAGATATCTTTCAAAATGATGGTTGAAAATAGATATCCATTAAAATGTTGTGTTAATTATTTTTTATTATTATAAAAATCGTATTGATGATGTTTCGGATTTACAAGGCGTCTTAAGGAACAAAATGGCTTTGATTTTGAGTGGATTACGTTAATTTGTGCTCCACGCATGAACCATGGTACTTAGAACTTAATGTGTCCAATATTAATATACCGCAAGGGCCAGTGAAATGCGTGACCAAGGCATGGGTTTAACGATCCCCTATGTCCTAGCGCTGAGTCCATGTCACGCATACAACACAATAGTAGAAAACACGAACTATAATACACTCTGTGTGTTCAAGATCTAAGTCTGGTAGCCATTATTAGTTCCACTGTATTTTTACCTTTTCATTTACCAAGACAGACTTGTTTGTTTTTGGTATTGGTTTGATGGAGCTTTGCTTGAATTTCTGCAGGAGCCCGCCCGCAGGGATTAATTAAATCCCTGTTGGTTGGCACTCGGAGAGGTTGATTGACGGGAAGCCTGCCTGGCAATCATTGTAAATATTTTGATTTGGATGCGACAAACAGTTGAGGACCGGTATTTGAACCCTGAAAATTGGTGCTATCATTTATAAAAATATTTATCCTGAATTCAATTGTTGATTAATGCCCTTAAAACGCACAGCTATTGAATTTCTCCTCTTCTCTCCTCTTATGATTAAAAAAACAATCAAGTTATGAGTAACAATACCTTACTCGGCTCATTTTGAGTGAATAATTAAACTTATTTGGTCGGGAGTGGGCAGCTCAATGGTATGGCTCTGTGATACTAACTCTAAAGACTCGGTTTCGAATTCGGCTGTGTCATATAATCATTTTATTTTTCATTGTACCTGAGAGTCAGTCCTGTGGGCTCAGAAGCCCTGCGGAATACACCTGGCTTTGTGAAGTGGGTAGGTGGGTGGATTTTTACCCTTATTTGGGTAAAAAGCTGGCGGCTGTGCTTGATTCTGGCCTAATAACCTCCTTGCACTACCGTTGGTCTAGTAAAAGTAATTCCTTACAATGTACTTCAAATCTGCCCCTTCAAGGGTTGTAATGGTACAGATTTATGTTTTTTTATTTTAATTTTATAAATAATCCAATCAATATTTACTCAAGTAAATATTTAGAACACCTAGAGGAGGTTGTTTCTCCAAAATTTTAGTGGACTCTGCAGATTTTGATTCCAGCAACTAAGATGACGTTTTGATCTTGGTTTCATTTATGTACAATGTTTGTTGATTATTTATTAGATTTAAGTCAAGATGACAATAAGAAATCCTCATTGTAAACTTTGGACATATATTTGTACTTACCTAAATGTTAACATTGTACTTTCTTGTCTTTTTTGTTTTGTTTTTTTAATTTAATTATGTATATTGAAATATGAGTGGATGAAGTTGTTATGTGAGATATTAGGAAAAATGTGAATATTTATTTTGAAGAACCCCTTTCATTTTTGATAACCTTAAATTGTGGTAGTTTTAAGAAATCAAAGAAATTGAGTTTTCCAGCTTAGTATAGGAATAAATAAACATTCATTTTTACTTTGATTTATATGTTTGTAAGTTTACGCATTAAAGACCTTAATGTTCCCTATGTAACCGATCTAGCCCGAACCAGATATCACTCCTTCCATTACAAACTCCCTAACCACTCAAACCCATTAGTTTCTAATCTTGCTTCCTCTTTTATTCCGGACAATCCTCCAAGGCGTCTGAAAAGAAGATGGCCACGAGACCAGCTAATGTAAACTGTCATTAGAGTGCTACCAATGGGTAGTTTCTCTAAACGCATGTAACACTCCAATTTAACTTAGATCAGATTTACTAAATGTATTATAATGTACAGTTGTAAATAGCAATAAATGAATATTATAAAAATAAATTAGTGGTGTTTGACTTATACTGTAGTTAAACTAATAAAGCTAAGAATTTATGCCAAGATAGAGAATTTCCTTTGATTATTAAGAAAAAATTTATGTCGAATAGCGCTGTTAAATTTTCAGCAATATATTTTTCAATAAAATTCTTGATCATGAAATTGTTTTATGGCAATTCTTTTAAGTTGTTCCTCACTGGGTTTGGATTTCTGTGTTGTGCGGTGAAAAGAATATTTCCACCCATAAGGGTCTAGCCATAATTTCTCTTTTACCTAGAAAATACTTTAATGTTTAGAGTAAATGGCCGGTTAAGCCATGCTGGTTTTCATTCGTAATTTCTAGTTCTAATTATATTCCTAACTTATTTTTAAATATGTGTTTTTTCATTATAAAATTCATTGGATGTATTTTTAATTAGTTGATTAGAACATACTTTTTTTAATTCTGCGGTACCTATCGTGTGCTTAATTGTACATATGGGACTAATATTCCATTACATACTTCTCAAAGTTAGAGTATGTAAATATTCAAGTACATGAAATAATACTAAAAATAGAGAAATTGATAAAAACAGAGATATTTCAATATTAATTATTTACCTAGGTACTTCGGCAAAAGGTTTTTAACTGATTCTGTTAAAGCACAATAGAATTCTCAATTAGGAAGTGAGGTTCCCGTTTATAAACTGAGAACACAAGAAAGACAAATCAAACACAGTAGGGTCTTTAAGTACACAAGTGAACACACTTCATCACTAAATACGTTTACTTTGAAATATTCATAAATTACGGTATTCTGCTGAAACTGGCTTCTTTTAGAGACATATAACTATTATTTTATTCAGTTAAGTAAAATATTAGTCACTTTATGATAATAGTCTTTGTCGGTCAAAATACTAATTACGACACGTATAATGAGAGTTATCTGTTTTGTTATTGAACCAAAAAAAAAAATACTACTATAATAAAAATGAAATCCTTAGTTTTTGAGCAGGCAAGTTTTATTTTCCAAGATAAAAATATAAATTTCTTTAGCCTTTTGGTCTGTAATTCAAATGGATTAGATTTTATAACGAAACATTTTTGTTGAAAATATTAGAAGAATTCACAAGCAGGGGCGGTAATTATTAAGGTTCTTAGTATTCATTCATACCGAATTTCAGACTGATAAAAAAAAAAGGAATGAAAGAAAAAGTGTGTCAATAGCTCGGTAGTCAAAATAGCTTTCTCACCATTTTTATGTTTGGTACACAATTTTTTTTTTTATATAATGGTTGATTGAAATTGTATTTTTTGTTATATTACAATAACACCTACAAGATCCGCGTTGGAAACAGCATAGGAACAATATATTGACGACTGATTAAGTTGAAGTAGTAGATGGAAATTGATAAAATTAATGCTGGTCCATTTTCACATTAATTTCCAACTTTCCTCCAAATGTGGGTACAATCGAATGAGCAGTTTTTTAAATATAGGTGTATCAATAAAAATATGTTTACGCACGCCTAAGCAAAAGTAGTAGTGAGCAGTATTTGTACCCTACTACGTACATCCAAATTTCTGAAAATTTCATCTAAATCCTACTGACGGTTCGATTGACGGTGTCCAAACATAAATCCAACAACAGACAGACACGGAGCCTAATACATAATATCAATCGAGTGAACAAAACATATGACTTGTTGCGGGTCGGGTGACAAGTTATTGTTTAAGGGGCCCTACTTGCTTGTGCTTTGTGCTTTAAAACCAAACAAGGTGAAATACTTTGATATAATTTGTTTATTAATATCTGGGATACACTTGAGCTATTCCTTAGTATTTTTAGTGCTTTTTTTTAAATATATAAATTGTCTTTTATTTTTCTTGTGATTGTATATCTTAAATGTTTGGCAAGGAGATAAAGTATCTCCAAAACGTTGAAAGATAATACAAATATGAATTCAATACTATTGTTTTGTTATTAGATCTTTTGGTAAAGAAAGTTAGTGCAATATTATATAAGCATATAAGAATTTCAACATATGAAACTACTTAATAAAAAAAATAATGCAATTAATTTGTATGGATTGATTTTAAATGGATATCCAGCAGCTTCTATAGTTATTTTTAATCTGGTTTTAAAAGGCAAGAGTGGGTGTATGCCCATATCTAGCCTTACTAAATATGTAAGAGTTGTACTGATTAGATAGAGTGCCCTTTCATAAAAATTAATATCAGCTCTCTCTAATTGATCGAACTTCCCATACCCAAACCTAAGCAGTGTAGTGAGAACCTAATTCAAACCTAGCAAATTCATTAATTTTACCATAATGTTTATATAAATGTATTTATTTATTTTGATTATATTCTATTCAGAAAATTAGATAGTTTGATTAGATATAGTTGTCATTTTTAGAGCTTATTTAGTCTTGCTTGTTATTATACGGTACCGAAAAAAATGTTTACATTAAAATATTTCTTAAATTTGTTTTCCTAAAACTCCCGGAAAACAAATTATTACTTCTCAGGTATTGAGCACTTAAAAAAAAAATCAATTCATTTTATTTGGTATATCATTATCACCATAATAATCATTTTATCCCCTTCACCGAAGTCTTGACTAGATGCCTCGTTCTTGGACCACACCAACACTCTCCTCAGGTCCAAACCAGCTTAGGTTGTGCTCCTCTAGAATGCTCTTAGCCGGTTTAACTCCGAGGCTAGTCGTATGGTGCTGATCCGTATTCTATCTCATCTTGTCCTTCCTTCTACCTTGTGAAGATCCATGGATTGGATACGACTCTTGTGTTTCGAGGTGTGGTTCCACGATTCGGAAGAGTAGAAAAGAATAGGGGGGGAAAGTCGATTTATAGATGACCATTTTAGTTTTTATCGTCACTTCCCTTTTACTTAGCAAATCCTGAGATGAGCATCTAAATATTTTAAATTATCGACCTGCTCTAATCTTCCTCCGTTCGCTCTGATCACACTCATTATTCTCCAAGGTTTCTTCCCTATTCTCTTACGTTTGGCCTTTTTCAGGTTAATTTTCATGTGGCCATTTCCTCTAGAAGAACATTTATGTTGATTTAGTGATCAAGGTCGTTGGAAGCCAGCAAGACCACATCATCCGCCAAAGACAACACAGAAAATCTTATGGGCTGTAAGTCCCAGTGCCTTAACTGAAACTCTCATTCTCAGTTTAGCTTTTTATCGCTTTTTCTAGGACTACCATGAAGAGCAGCGGGCTCAAGCAGCAACCTTGCCGAATACCTGATTTTGTCTTGAATTGCTGTGATATGTGGTTCCTATTTTAGATATACACTTAGTAAAATTGACTGGACATTCAAATTTCAAAGGCTGTATTACTAATTTGTTTGGGTTGATGTGTAATTTGGTTAGTACAGAGTATCTTGGGATTGTATACATTGAAAATAATTTCTTCAGGATCAAATAAGCAGAAACATTTATTTTGAGATAGAACTTGTCTCTTTACAATAGTAAGTAGATTTTTTTAACCTTCAATATCTTTAATTTTTTAACTATGCATTTATCATTAAGGAAGGTCCTTTATCATTTCTAGTCGAGGATAATTGTTCATCCAAACTAGTTCGTATAGAAGGATACATATATACATTTTAGCAAAGCTTGGAGTAGCTAAGCTTCATTATTCACTCACTGAAATAGAGCGTTCGTTGGGAAACAGCAACGATCTGAAGGGCCGACCGTTGCAGACTTAGAACCATAATTAAATATGACGATCAATTTGCAGTATTGAGATGGCTGGATCTCAACTCTTGATGAGGTATCGCAGAGAAATACGGTTATTTGCTGACGGTTTCATTCATAGGTAAATCTCTCTTCGATCTATACCATTCTGTTTACACAATCTGATAGTAGCCTCAGGGCTAGCCTTCTCTTCTAGGTAGGTTTTCATTAGAATGAACTAATATTTTCCACTAGAACGGGTAAAGAACCTTTATTGATGACCGCGTGGTAAAAAATGAGGAATGTTAAAAGGTTCAAAATCCTATTTATTGTTGAGAAGAGACTATCCCTTTTAAGCAGTTAAAAAAAAGCGATTATTTCTTCTTCTTTTGATCCTGAAGAAACTTTTTCAATAAACATAGTCCCGATCTACTCGGTGCCAATCAAATTACCAACTAACAAGAACATCGTGCTCATAATCAGCCAATCACAATTAGTGCAGTTTTTGACAGAAAATATACGTTTGTAATTCCCCTGAGTCCAAATTACCAAGTCTTGCAAAATGGTCAAGTGTGTACACTGCCATGCTAAAAATTAAAAATTTTGAGAAATAAAATTACATAGTTAGGACATCAGTATAACTGGAATATTAGAGGAATTTTTTTGTTAAAGTCAACGAAATATTGTCACTTTATATACCGATTTTACACTTTTTCAGGATTTTCTCAAAAACGGCTAGAACGATTTTGATCGAACTCAGTAAATCAACGTGCAATTGTGTGGTCTTCAATATCAGATAATTTCATACTCATTAAAATGGTTTGAATAACTAATTTTGAAAACAATTAGTTGCTTCAATTTGTTATTTGGTTATTATTATCAAGGCCTTAATGTTAGTAATAATGATATAAATATAGCGATTGATAAATATAAAATATGAAAGTGAATTTTTGAATAAATAAAGGAAAAATAGAGAAAGGGATTCGAATCGCAAAAAAAGCCGAGACCGCCCTACCTCTACTGATCGCATTGATATGTGCATTGTTATAATTTGTTAAACTGTTCATTATCTCTTCTGAACAAATTAATAATTTATACCTCTAAATTTGTACATTCAATAAATTAAGTGAAATGATGTATTTTTTTTAAAGAGAAAACCTTTATTATTTATATAATCGCAAAGATATAGGAAATGTACACCACTGTGAATTTAGCCACCGATATATACTAAATTATAATTATTATACATGATGTCGTTATCATCTCATTTTTATTTTTTATTGTGTGTGAATTTAAAAACATATACTTATTATTCAATTGAATTAGTTTATTTGGTTTTTGGAAATGTTCCTTGGAAATAGAGTTAGCAAAAAGATAGATAATTTACGTATAACTCAAACCAAGACTTACAAACATTTCACGTCTTATTACCTAATTGTTTTGTAGTTTACAGGTATATACATTCGAAAGGTTTATATTTTTCTTTACGTATAAAGATATATTTTTTAATCCGTTGTCGGGTGGAGTGATAAGCAATTGTGGATTCTGCCGGTCGAATGCCCAGTTAACCCGAGCGTGTAACTTAATCTACATCCGTAATCAGATGTCCATCCTCTCTAATACATCAATATTACATCCAGGGTTATGTTACCTGGCGGCGATGACAGTATATTGTCTATATATGCATGTTTTTTAAAAACTAAAATGTTTTCCTTTATTGTGGATCTAAACATGCACAATAAAATTAAAAGTGTTTTTATTAATTTTTGGAGATGGGTATAGTCAAAGATACGCAAAATAAATTTTAACACATCACAATACAATTCAATGTACATTGTACACAGCGCTCATCTTTATCAAATAATTTGTAAAGAATTATACCACAAAGTTGCATCTTGTATCATGTATTTCACAATTTTACACTGCTAATTCGGTTTCATCACTTATTGCAAGCTAATGTCAATTTATGGAACGAAATAGAAATTCTTACTCCATTAGTACCAATAACTCAATTAAAAATATATACATTTACTTTTTTTTTACATCCCCTAAAACCTTAATGTATTTAATTATTATTTGTATTAAATGTTGAGTTATTCAGAAAGCCCTACTACGTTTTTACAGCATAATAGGTTCCGGTCAAGAAAAAAAAAATGTTTACTGTTTAATAATGTCTTTCGATTCGACTTGCTCTGCTAGTAGAGCTGTACACTAATAAACAGAAATAATGAACTGAACAAAATTTTTATTTATTCCTATTTTTCCTGATTTACATTTCCATCAATTACAACTGCCCTGATGAAGACCTGCGGTGTGGACCGAAACATTGGGCATTTTTTTTTAATTAGTTGTAGATAATAATAACACGACATGTTTAAATCATGGGAGATTTTTTTTTTAAATTTCAAATCTTATTTATTGATAAACATTACAATCTGCCACAACATTGTTGGGCAATAAGTAATAGTGATAACTGATTACACTCATACTATAACAAAATAACATAAGTTAGAGAAATAAATAAATGAAAACAAAATTACATAAAAATAAACAAAATCTCTCTCTAAATATATACAAACAGAAGGATAAAGAGAATAGACATAATCAAACTATGTACATGGAGAAATAAATAAATAAAATAATACCAGTCGAATTTACATTCATATATACAATATTTCCACTATCGACGTGAGGATCCCTGAGCCAATAAACGATGTCAAATTAACGCGCGAAACTACCTCAAGCAGATAAGATACCGCTTATACCGCGCTGATACCGCAGATAAGACCGCTTCTCGGTCGCAGCCGTATGCACTAGGCCTATAAATAAGGGTATAAAAGACCCACAGCCTCTGCTTGAGACAGTTTCGGTTTATAGCCGATTCTGATTTCTAAATGGTTGTTACTTTTGTCACGCTTGATATGATCTCTCTTCTCTACCTGTTTTCCCTTCGTAAGCTCCGGTGGCCTAGCTACCTATATAGGTATAGCTATACTAATGAGGTATGTAAGCCCGGAGGGCAAACTTACATACCTCATTCGCCTCTGTCAGAATAGTACCCGGCAGGACGAAGGCACCTTTAGGTCTGCATTCCTCCCTCGTGTATATCGGAATAGTACCCGGTAGGACGAGGTTACCATCCTCCGAGATATAACGGGTATCACCCGTTAGTCTCATCCTATCTAGTCATCTTCCTTGTCAACTATCTTACCTTTATTAACTGAACACGAATTATCCTTACCTTACAGGTCTCAGTATTGTCTTATAAATTAGAAGTTTGAATTGAAGAAAGAATTGCCATAAAACAATTTCATGATCAAGAATTTTATTGTAAAATATATTGCTGAAAATTTAACAGCGCTATTCGACATAAATTCTTTCTTAATAATGAAATGAAATTTCCTTTTTTGGCATAAATTCTTAGCTTTATTAGTTTAACTACAGTATAAGTCAAACACCACTAATTTTTTTTATAATATTCATTTATTGCTATTTACAACTGTACATTATAATACATTTAGTAAATCTGATCTAAGGTAAATTGGAGTGTTACAGGCGTGTAGAGAAACTACCCATTGGTAGTACTCTAATGACATTTTACATTAGCTGGTTTTGTGGCCATCTTCATTCAGGCGCCTAGGAGGATTGTCAGGAATGGAAGAGGATGCAAGATTAGAAACTAGGGGGTATGAGAGGTTAGAGAGTTTATAATGGAAGGAGTGATATCTGGTTCGGGCTAGATCGGTTACATAGGGAACATTAAGGACTTTATGTATGATTTTGTTTGTGATAAAGTAAGGAGCATTGAGGATTTTAGGAGTGAGAATTATTAAATATAAAATCTTGTAACAATTATTAATTGTTAATAGTAAGAATTATTATTGTGTAACTTAATAACATTAAAAGTATTTTTATAATGTTTAAGAATTAATAATAATATAGGAGATGTTCAAATCTCGTAAAATTATTATTAATTACTATGAAAATAAAATTATGAAGTCAATTTTTCACTCGGAGTAATAACAGCTATTTTTTAAAACTTTATTTCTATTCATCTATCTTAATCAGTCAGTAAATTTTATAATTATAATGAAGCTCAATGGTATGAAGGTTGATGGAAAGCAGAACCCAGTAGAACCTCGTCAAGGTGTGATTATTATTAGTCAGAGAGGTCTCTCATCGAGTTCTTCTTCTCCCTTCTACAATTACTAATCAGTAGTATGTCCACTATGTATAGGTGCTTTAGTAACCTTTCATGAGATCGTATGTAAAAGGTATTAAGAGTTGCATTGTAAGAGTCAATGTATGAATTAACCAATCTGTAAAATCTACATTTTATCAAATTAAACTAAAACTAATTTCCAAGCTGGAGAGTGCATGTATGCTGCGAATTATTTGGATTATCCTAAACTTAAATCAGTTATGTAATCTTGGTCAGTATTGTAGGGACTATGTAGGGACAGTATTGTAGCGTCAGGTCAAATTGTATAAGTTTGTGTTTCCTGTGTATATAAGTATATATTTTGTCCATATATGCTCTTATAATGACAGGATGGCGTAAGGCATGTGAATATTATGTAAGATAGTGGATTGAGCACTGTGTTCCTCTGAAACAGACTTTCAGAAAAGAAAGCTCTGATCCGTATTAGGCGATGAAATGTCTGTATGAAAGGAAAGATTAAAATACAAAATAGTTATGTTGTATGAGATTCGGTTTGAGTTGCATGTGCATTTAATTTCTGCTCTATTAGTGTGGATATGTAGTTTGTCCTTGATATAATGTATTAAATATTTCAAATCTTGACTTTATATAACATATTCAGTTTAATGAGTTTTAATGAACTAAACACAAAAAGATCTCGACTCATAAAATATTCATCAAGTTCAGGATAGCTCATTAGACAATAGTTTGAAGATTAGATTGCTAATTTAACTTTAAATCTTGTATATATATTTTTTTTTAATTTTAGTTATTATATTATATATGTCTCAAGCATATCGAAATTCGTGTTTAATTTTTTTTTTTTTGTAAAAACACTATTATATCTTAATTTTGGTTTAGTAACGAAAACAAAAAAAAGAAGGTATATTTGAATATTTGAAACCTACAGAATTTAGTTATTGTTCACTAATTCTTTTTTATTAATCTAGAATAAGTCGAGGAAATAAAATCACTATTCACTATTCACTAAAAATATCTGTTGGGAAATATCTGAGTCAGATTTTAGAATTACATCGGAATTATCAATGTCTTTGATTATTGAGGAAATTGCATCAGTATGAATTTCGGTGGTTCTAGGAAGGGTGGTCGTACTTTTCCCAGCGTTTTCTTTTGGCATTGATTGCCCCCTTGCAGCTCCATGATGCTGTCATTAGATTTATAGAAAAAAAAAATAAATAATTGCATAAAAAAAAGACAAATATTGAGCGGATTTAAATAACTTTTGATCACAAACACCATAGTGTATCCATGTCATTAAATAAATAATAAAGTATTTATTGTTTTTTTATAAATTATGGTCATACAGACTACTAATGCCATAAAAAACGAAACTGTCCAAACAAAAGTTTGGAAATGGTAAGGATAACTTATAACTTATTTGAATATAACATTTCTCATTTGTACTAATGTTATATTCCTTTTTCTTTAGCATGAATTGTTGGTATTAAATGCTAAACCATGTCTTTTTATGTTTTTGGGCTATTGGTGTGTAATGTATGGTTTATTTATATAATCTTATCTTTTTCTGTTCTTATTTTCTGGAGATTTCAAAAGTTAAATAAGACCAAAGCATTCGATTTTGTAATATTCCAGTATCAATCAGTTTATTTTAAGAGATAATAAATTTCTACCTTTGAGTAAAACCGTTTAAATAGAGCTTATTTCTCCATTGTAAGGCTAATTATAAACAGACTTGTTAGTCGTACCACCATGTTCACCCTGTACAAAACGTTGATAAGGCCAGTCGTCACATACGGCGGAGAAATTTGGACGCTAAGTAATAAAAGCATTAACCTGCTAGACAGATTTGAAAGAGTAATTCTGAGGAGAATCTTAGAGCCCGTAGGCGAGAATGGTAATTGGTGAAGAAGGAAAAAATGGTTAACTTTTTGGGCTCTATAAGGAATGTAGCATCTCCTCGTACATAAGGATACAGAGGCTTAAATGGCTTGGCCATGTAATGAGGATGAGCGAAGAAAGAGTGGCACAGAAACTGTACATTTACGTTCCGGATGGTGTGCGGCAACGTGGTAGGCAGAAGGGCCAATGCAAGGATGCTGTGAGGCGGGATCTACGAAAACTGAAGATCCCAGTTACCCTTACAGAAGATAGAGAAAGAGCAGGCCATGGGCAGCCTATTGCGCCGGTTGTGCCATTAAAAGAAGAAGAGTAAAACCGTTTTAGGTATTATTAAATATTAATATACATAGTTATACTTAATATAACTAATGATATTTTCAAATAGTATACGACACATTCTAAACACTATTAAAACATTATGATTTGCGGTTTAAGTAATACGACTGATAGAAAATCTTTAGTAGAAAGTTAATTAAACAAGACAAATTAAAATCGCAACAGAAAAATGAGAAAATTACGGTTTTATATTACATGTTTTAAATTTAGATTCCAACAATAAAGTTATGTTTGGAAACCTCAGCTTTAGCTGATCTGGGTTTAAGTATAGGCAAGGTTTATAGAGGATTTATAGGGCAGTACTATAAATGGGACACAATAATCCTATTGGTTAATGTTCAATATGAGAATTTATGGTTCTCAATATAGGGTTGAAGGGTTCTGTTACTAATACGGGACTGCAGAGACAAAAAGTTTCCAATGTCTCCAATTCTCGAAACCAATATGATGCAACTTTAACGTCAATTTCCGGTTATTCCTTCATCTTAGAAACCAATTCGTCCCAATGAACTAACACCATTTATTTGTTCCTATATATTTGTTGGCTTCATAATCTCGCATACATCGTTTTCTTCGTATGAGGATAGGCATAGGGATCGAATTATCTAGATAGAGAAATTATTAGTATTTTTTGTAATTCACACCATCTTTAATCTAAAAAGATATTGCTTACGATTTCTTACAAAAAAACAAACAAATAAGAAATGTTTTTTTGTCTTATATAATGGTATTGCATCTACTGTAAGTTATAGGGACTTGGCCTAAGGCATGGTCCAAATTTCAAAAGTATCAGGACAGAGTAAAGAAGTATTTTTCTTCTTAGGACAGAGGTTTCTCCAAGTAGCAGTTATCTTAAAAAGTAGGGATACTGCAAGGTTGCACTAACCTAGAATTGATCCTCATATGTGGTGTGTGTACCAAACTTTTGTGAATGTGCGTGTACCTTCTACTACAAAAAACGTTTTTCTTTGTTTTAGCCTCCAATCGTAGTGCTGAACGTGGTCGTTCTCGAAGCTGAAGGGCTGGAAGCAAAAGACGCTAATGGTAAGTAGAATACTTAATAAATGGTAGTATATATATTAGTAATTACATGATCCAATCTCAAAACAGAAGAAAGGGTGTTGACTTTTTATTCAAAATTAAATATTTAAATAAATTTATAAATTGAAAAATTACTTCATTGACTAAAAATGTATTGTAACCATTTTTTTTTACAAATCTTTATTGAAATAATTCTGATTTGTTGAGCGGATTATTTCAAAAATGTCCCGAAAATTGTTCTTTGTTCAACCAATCTTCCATCGATCGTCGAACTAATATTCATATATTTAATTGAATATTAAAAAGAATAATAGAAAGAGACTAAAAACAATAACGTAAGAATAAGAATGTTACCGATGCAAAACCCTCGTTATTGAGGAAAAAAAATTGCAACAACGATTGAGAAAGGATATGATTTGTTCATGATCATACTGAACTGTCAGATTGTTATCCAATTAAGTGTGCTCACTTCACACAGATGGACCCCTGGAGGGATCTCGAACCACAGGATTGCCTCAAGGCTACAGTAACAAAATAAATAATTACCTGCTACAGTCAGATTCAAACCAGAGTCCTTAGAGTTGGTCGGACAGTACTTTACTCACTGAGCAATCCTGCTCTCGCATAGGGCCAAGCAATATAAAAATATGGTGAAAAACATACAAAATTTGTGGTAACGGTCAGATGATTAATTTCGGTTATGAAAGTGTAGGCGCTTGTTTGTATGGCTGTACTTGTAATAGCAATTGTTAAAGGTATTAAAAATAAAATAAAATATTTGAAAATTACTTTAATAATTATTTAGTCATTCTTCAATAGAGCGCCTATACTATTATAAATAGAATAAATCATTAACCAATTACAATAATGTCAATTATAAATCCACGTCATACGGCTAATTTTCAGGTGTTTTAGTATGTTATGATATTGTTTAACTCAATATAAATTAACTTTTTCTTTTAGAAATTATAATATGAAAATGCAGTGAACCATTCCCAGAACGTCATTTTATTCAGTTTAGTGTACGCCTTCCATAATAATCGAATTGTCTTTATAAAGTGTTCGGGTGAATCTTGAAGTTTCGTGCAGTTGTTATCTGTTGGTAATATAAAAATCGAAAAGTGCTTTGAAAACTCATTAGTCGAGCCATATTTTGGTTCATTTGGTCAAAACTTTTTATTAAAAATAAATCTTAGCGTGCCAGTTTCCAAATTAATGTCACGATCTTTATTTGTCACTTGCGTTCGCACTAATTTGGTTGCAAAACAGTATTGTTAATCTGCAGATCAGTTGTAAGTTGCTAGTTGTTGGATGAGGTGTTATGTATGTTAGCAGTCCATATCTTTTATCGAGCTCTTGTTTATCAAGTCTAATCAGAGGGTTCACTGTAAATTAACAACCTGTATGGAAGTAAAGATGTTAACTAGGATTCTGGACAAGAGCTGCAGTTAATTTTGATCCAAATTATAAATGAACATTCATTCATATAATAAGTAAATGATAAATGTTAAACAGCCTTATCTATTCTATATCACAAGTTGCCAACTTTTGTTATTGATATCGGTTGTTAATAATGGAATATAAGCACTAAATATACCTTACACTTACAATTTCCAGATCGAAGATAAATAATTGTCCTACAGCTTTTACAGTGACGGATATTTACAACCATTCATCTTTGATATCTGTTATGTATATTTCGTGATTACTAATGGAGCCTTGTAAATGAAAGGGATAATCATTATTGATTATGTATTCGGCCATCGGTGGCTGAATCAAGAGAATTAAATGGAGAAAATCGTAGGGAGTTGAGGTTGAGGTTGTAAACGGAGTTGCGTGGGTTCGTTATCGCTTCCATCTGATAACAGAAAAATATCGCCTTTTGTTTACAGTTCAATCGATAGTACCCCTCCGATGAGGAGACCAAATCACATCTGTTTGCACAATTTGCTATGCGGTTCACTTTGCTTTAGCGCATATATACTTTATATGATTAGCTATACATCGATTCGAATAAAAAATTAAAGAATACAACCATAGTTTATCTGATAAATATTTATTTTTGTAATTAAAATAAATCTAATAGCGGTTCCATATCCTGATTTGAGCTATTAGCGATATTGTTGAGGTATGAATTCCAAAAGAGCTTAAAACTGACAAAGTTTTTTTTTTAAAAAAAAAGGAAAAAAACAAATTAATTAGAAAGTTCTTGTCATAGGACAACTTTTACATTAGCATCACGGCCACCCCCTGGCGCAACAATTTGATGGAAATTCTTTAATGAATATTCATATCTATATAGGGGAGACTTGCAAACTGTAGCTGGGCCTCCATTGGAATTAATGATAGTTTAGCTGCTCCATCATTGTCATTATTTTTCACTACAGTGTCATGTTACATTGCTGTGTAAATGTAAACAAAAAATAATAAAAATATTTTTTTGAGATAATAATACAATCTGCCGCACATAAGGGAAATGTGTGTTAGAGATCAGCATATACAATAAAATTATTTATTATGCATGGGAAAGATTTTTTAAAAAATGCGTAAGAAAATAAATTACGAAAAATAAATAAATGAAATAAAAAATAAATAGCAATAAAAAAAATGATTACGAAACAAAATAAAATTTTAATTAGGTAAATGTCTGATTATGTTCACTTATCTATTCTTTTGTTTGTATATATTTTAAGAGAGTTTTTTTTTTTAATTTTATTTTATTTCATTTTTTTTTATTTATTATTTTTTTTTTACTTATTTATTTTATTTTTTTTTTATTTTAGTATGTATGAGATCATTCATCAATATTACCTATTGCCCACAACTGTGTGGCAGATTGTAATATCTATCAATAAATAAATCTACCAATAACAATTAGGTAAATAATAGTGAAATAAGTTAACAACTGGTGTTAAAAAATTAAATCAATCAAATTATAAATAACGTGTTTTAAACCTTACCAATACATCAGCTGTGTAATAAATTATCAACAATATTGCTAAATAATATTTTTTTATTATTATGAAAATTTGCCAATAATACATACATTACATTACACTTACTTTCCGCCAAATTCATTTATGTGCAGCAGTGAATTGTTACATAGGGGTAATACGTTTACTGCTGCCAATAAATAACTTTTTTAAATTATTATTTTATCATTAATTAATTTATTTAAAAATATTTTGCATATTTTCTTATTTGACAAGTACTATGAGATTTTTGTAATTGTGAGAACTATATTATTTATAATTGTCTATAGTGCAGCCCAGCACTCTGTTGAGCACCTTACTGATGGGACTGCACCTTATCCTTCCCCTTTCGTCCTATTACCTCCTCAATTATGCCAATCTGGTCCAGCCCTCCTAGTCTCAGTCTGTCTTCTATGGCTATCTGGTGGCTATGAGTTGTCGAGCCCTTTTCACGTAAAGTGTGTAGGGCCTACCTCTTCCATCCAATCGTATATGAGCTCCTCGAAAAAGGGATGGTTCTCTTCTTCCATCAGCCAACCTGGCTCGATGTCTTTCAATGGCGGCGCAATGCATTACCACATGTTCCGCTGTTTCAGGGGCTCCACAGGTGGGGCTCCGAGGGTCAATGTCCTTTCTGGTGCTTTAAAGCATCTAGTTAAATTTAACCATTTACGTCTTTTCCTACATATAGGACGTTTACCTGAGTCGTTAAACATTCAAAACGCTTACTGATTTATCTGTTAGTGATTTGTTTCCACACCCAACAACTTTATTTTTGAAATAGACCAACTGCCAATTAAAATAGCAGTTCCTCTACAATAATTAATTTTAAGTTATTTTGATGTTGAAGTCTTAAAGAAAATTAAATTAAGATGGCTAACTATATTTTATCTTTAAAATAATTTCCGAAGTTTTCTTGGCTAATGAGGGTTAGGATAAAATATTTTCTTGTTTATATAAAAACTACTCAACTGTCGTTCATATGCGTGGACTTGATTTGTTACTATTAGAATTTGTGAAACTAATATCCGCCCTTGTGTTTTCCTGGTTATGAAGCATAAACACCTGATAGAATTAGAGAATGTATTGTCTCCAAAGGAATACGAACACCAATCAGTTTCACAAAATAAAACCACTCGATATGCACACACTATTGCTTGTGATTGTAATGCGTATTAAAATCTGTTCACTCCATAAATAATAAAAAGTTTATTAGCACTGAACCGACGCACACAGGCGTACTTGAGTGTTAAAACAGGCCACAATTATGAATATAAAATTTTAAAACTACTGTAAATCCATCATTTTTAAACCTTGAAAAGCGGCTCCTCAAAGTTCAATCTGGTAATTAAAGTGGTAAAGTGGTAATTAAAAAAATATTGCAATTACTCCCATGATTTACCACTGCTTAGATTGTCAATCAGAGCTTAGAGATTATCAATATTTTAAGCCTCATAGTTGTCAGTGGTTGATGTTTCCTTTATTAAATAGTGTTCACTCACGTTGAGATAAAGAAAAAATACGATCGTAGAAAAAGAAAGCGCGTACTTTTTGTTTAATTGATTTACTGTTCATTCTTGTTTCAGAACCGCAGCCGCCTGATATTCTGATCTAGGTTCATTTTATGTACAATAACAGTTGCTGGCACTTTGCTTCTGTGTTCCTGGGTGGATTTTAGATTAGATTAGATTTTTATTCAGGGCGATCAACATCTAGGTTATTACACCCTTTTTACTTTATTTACCTTCTTGCATTCGATAGTTGAATGTAGGCTATTTCCTTTTTACACTGGTCGATATTGGTGGATTATATTTTAGTATAAAGTTAAGTTTCTTCCAGAAATTTTATTATTTTGTCTATGGATTCTGCTGTGTCTTTAAGGGAATTAGCCTTTCTCTTGTGCGAGTAATTTTATTATTTTCGAAGGCTTGACGAAATGATGAGCATTCTTCAATTATATGCTTTATCGATAATGGGGACTAACAGGTTTGGCATATAGGTTGGTCCTCTTTTGTGAATAAGTGGAGGTGTGTTAATTTGGAATATTCTATTCTTACCCTTGCAACAACCACTTCTTCTCTTCTGTTTCACCTTATGATAATTGTCCACTTGTGTGTTTTTTTTTTAACATTTCTTAGTTTATTTGTGAGTGGTACGTCAGCCCATATTGAATCCCAACTTTTTCTGATTCTGTTCCTTAAAAATGCCTGTATGTCTTACGGCTCGTAAATTTGGAGTGGCGGAACGTTGATTGTCCGACTCATTGAACTGTCTCTTTAGCCACTTAATCCGCTGTCTCATCTCCAGCTATTCCTGAATGCCCCGGAGTCCAGAGAAAGGAGACACTTTTTTAAAGATGTTTTAGCATGTCTATATAGTTGTGAATTATGTCTATCGTAGGTCCGCTTTGACTGAAGTTTGATAGACTCTGGAGTGCAGACGTTGAATCTGTACAAATGAGTATGTTTGAGTATTCACTTTCTATTGATAAATGAAGTGCTGTTGAAATCCCCTGAAGTTCAGCTTTAAATATTGTTGAGTATGTGGGTAATTTATATCTTTTGTGTTTCCCATGTATTATTATTGCAAAACCAACATTTTCATATTGTCTGGAGCCGTCAATGTAAATTATTTCATAATGTGAGTATTTTAGTATCTTCTTTAAGAATTTAATTTTATTTGACAACGGCGCTTATTCATCCCTATTCCGTCAGTCTGCTGGTGTACCTCAGGGTAGTATCCTTGGTCCTATCCTATATACAGTTTTCACAGCTGACATTCCAACCCATCCTAACACAATCCTCACCACGTATGCCGATGACACATGTCTATTGTCAGTGAACAATGATCCTTACATTGTATCCCAAACCCTCCAATCCCACATCAACACCCTTGAAGAATGGTGCCAAAACTGGAGGATTAAAATAAATTCCAATAAATCCCACCAAATCACATTTACCCTTCGACGTAAACCCATGACCTCTTGCCCTACAATATCCTTTAATAATACCCCACTTATTCCTGTCGAACAGATCCGTTACTTAGGACTACATCTCGACAAACGACTGACATGGAATCCTCATACAAGACTAAAAAGACAAGAAACTGCTCGTAGATTCCGACTATTGCAACATTTACTAGACAAACGGTCTAAATTGCCAATCCATTACAAAAGACTGATCTACATGACTATTATAAGGCCTATCTGGACATACGGAGTTGAGCTTTGGGGCTCCACTAAACCATCAAATTCCTCCAGAATCCAATCCTTACAGTCCAAAATCCTTCGTAAAATCCTTAATGCTCCTTACTTTGTCACAAATCAAGTCATCCATCAGGACCTCAATATTCCATATGTTGCCGATTTGGCCAGAACCAGATACCGTTCCTTCCATAATAAACTTCTCAACCACCCAAATCCACTTGTTTCTAACCTGGCTTCTCCTTCATTACCTAATAATCCTCCTAGGCGTCTGAAAAGAAGATGGCCTCGAGATCTTCTCCTCTAGAAATGTTATTGGAGTTCTATCAGTGGGTAGATTCTCCACATGTTTTTATCATGTCACTATGTCACCTACAGCAAATTTACTTGTTGTATATATGTGTATACAGTTGTAAATATCAATAAATAAATTATTAAAAAAAAAAATAAAAAAAAATAAAAAAAAATTTTATTTGAGTCGTGGTTCTGGCGTTTCATAGTCAGATCTATTTTGTAAGACTGGTATTTCCAAGGGGGCAATCTATAGATAGAATCAGCTTGGTTAGTAGGCATGCCATAAATCTCTCTTATGATTTCTCTTTGTCTAATGCCTAATGGAGCGTTCCGTGAAGGATCCATTTCGTATTTTCTCATGCAACGAGGGTGAAATATATGGGGGTACGCAGGGTTAGTTGGTTGAGGTTTGATTCTTATGATGTAACTGTTCATGAGTTCCTGCCTCCGAAAAATAAGTGGTGGTAAAGAAGCCTCAGAGACTTTCTATTGGGCTCGTCCTGAAAGCACCTGTGGCAAGTCTTATTCCAGTATGGTATAAGCAATCTAAGAGTTGGAGACAGTTTGTTTTAGCGGAAGCATTCTTCTCGCAAGTGCTTTGTATGGTTTGACCATGTTAGTTTATGGTCCAATATCAGTTCGAGAAATGTGGCGCTGTCCCAGAATGTTAGAGGATTTCCGTACATAAAAAGTTGAGGTACTGGGCTTGGAGTCTTCTTTCTTGAAAATAATACACCTCTGGTCTCTTCAATACAGAAGCAGAGATGTTTGCTGGGTTGATGTTTCCTTGTTGGATTTGACAAATATTCTTTTATCATATCCTGATTAACTCTATTAGAACGAGTCATTTTCATTGCTTTTCCCAAGCTCTGCTTGATAAGTGGTTTCCAAGGTAGTTGTCGATCCAGGCCGGTAATTCCCAAGTATTTCAAGATGTCCCTTTATTATAATGGTTTACCTTTATGCTACAAGTTTATTGTTGGTATTTTTGTGGGATGAATGAACAATTGCCATATCACCATGCATAACCTCATAGTACAATAGCCCAATAGGAGAAAAAAGTTAGTTCACCCCAATATTTGAATAGTTTAATGAAAAATTGGGGTAAAATAACTGACTTTTTTTCCACTGGGCTCTCATATGCCCAGCAATTTTCATTAAATTTTGCTTTTCATTCCGCTCCAAGTAACCAAAATGAGAATATAAGAGTATAAGAGGGCTCTAACTTCTTCTACTTCTTGGATTACATCTAAGATGTCATTAATCATATTCAATAAATCATGATTTATTTAATCTATCGAACTATTTGTAGACAGTGTTTATTTTTTTCTGAAAGATATTTTACATTTCATTCGCTCATTTATTAATGGTAATTTTTTAATATAGGACTCATTCATGAATATGAGTCTATGAGAATAATATTAATTTCAAATATTATTATAAAAAAAAACATGAATTGCTTGTAGAAAGACGATTTGGATACCAGCCATAGAACTGCTCCTATAGTAAAAAAAAGTTTTATTCAAAACCTACATAATAATTCAATATAATATAATAGTTCAAATAAATTTCTATTTGAATATTTTTTTTTATCACCATCCGATCCATCTGTCTTCAATTTTGTACGGCTAACTGATAACTTTCTGATATAAATTGCTTGTATTTTATATTAATTAAATTGAGACGCTGTGTAGTGATAATTTCGTTTAAAAGCTGCTAAAGGTTTTCTTGTATAATCAGGCGGATTAAGTTTATAATCTCACGAAATTAATTAGTTATCGGGGTACCAGCTGTTGATCCCTGAAGGCTGATTTTTTCCCGATCAGTTAATTAATTTAAAACTCCATTTATTTTTTCCTCTTGAATTAACTTCTTGTTCCATTCGTACTATATATTATTTTGAGAGACATAAAACATTTAGAAAAATAATACTATCTGCCTCACTCAAGGGCTATAGATAGATATTAGGTATCGAAGTATCTATTCATACCATTTATAAATAAATATATAAAAAAAAATAAATTATTGCAATTAAAAATAAAAATTTATAACGATAAATTAGTAAAATAAAGTATGCATATCACACAGGAAAATAAATAATAGTAGAATACGAAAGAATCAAAATAACGAAAATCAAAGTTAAGTAAGGAAATAAAACATTTTGATCAAATTTCTTGATATTATTTTTTTTAACATTGGAAATATTAATAGATTTAGAATTAATTTATAAATAAAACTTTTTTTTTCATTATTATTTTTTTTCAGAGATCAATTATTTTCTTTTGCCCCTATTTCTCCCATCAAAATAGTGGGAAGAAAATATGTTTTAGATTATTTTAAAATTGTTCACTCATAAAAATGTTTTTACATAATGTTCGGATCCTAGTGATAACCGTATGACGTTTAATATTCCACTTTTAATTGTTTTCCCCTCCTTATTTATTAAAAATTGTTTTACTAGTTACTTTTCTTGCCTTAGAGTAACCAACATGTATGTTGTAGGTAATAAAATTTTTTTGAGGATCGCCCTTCGTAATAGTTTGTTATGTTTGTTTAAATATAATCGAATTAATTCAACCAGTATTTAGATAATAATTGGGTTAGATTTTAATTCGTATATATTTTTTTAATCCTAATGTCTTAGTTACTGTTGCAAGACATTCTTAGACGATTAACTGTCAATGTCTGCCCGATTCATTCACAATTTACCTCCTAATGACTATTTTTAGCATATGCAACAAAATTATAATCATAAGTCTATGTAGCATTTACGATAATTTGTATAATAAATAACTATAAAATGTGTTTTTTTGGGCGAGGGGGTATTTCATCATCATAATTTTATTATTTAAATTATATTTCGTCTAATTCTCCTCCTCACCTTTTGCATACCTTTGTTTTTTTCTGTTTATGTGATTATTTTAATTTTTTTTGCATGTTACTTTGGAACTCTGGAGAGGGCTTTCAAATTTCTCCGAAGTATTGGGATAGTTTAAATAATTTGTACAATATTTATGTAATTTTGACCTATTCTGTGACGACATATCCTAGATTACTAAGTCAGCTAATCCGCCAATAATATTATGCCGAAGCACTAATCGATAAACCGAATTTTTTGTCAGTATATTATTATTTTAATTTCTCTTAAATGTGATAGGGAGCCATTAGCACTAAATATTGTATATTTTGGATGTTTTGCCCAATTTATGTTCATCTGTAGAATTAATACATCATCTTAAATATTTTTATTAATTTAAATTATACAATGATTATTGTGTTGGTTATATTGATTGTTTCCGATCGGTTTTCAATATAGTTCAAAATATTAAAGTCGCCTTATCATGCTGAAAAAGAAAATAAATCTAAATTAAGACCAAATAAAATAAAATTTAGTTCCATCTATTTCAGGTCTTCTTATTTAACAATACGTTAAAAATAAATGCAGAAACAGTCTTAGATAAACAATTAATTTATTATTATTATTCAGTCTCTGCGGTCCTACAACAATCCGGACCTTTCCACAACTGCCAAACATTTTTTACGATCTTTTGCGTACTCCCTCCAAAATAACAAGTAAAAAAAAATAATCAAGTAAATGTAAAAAGAATACAAAATAATTTTAACTCAAATAACCCTAGGTGACTTTTTGTTCATTCAACACAATTACTTTGCCCTTTGGACTATTCCTAATTATCTCTTCTTTTCCTTTAGAAGATGAAAACTCTTTATTTCTCTGTTAAACTTCTTTCTCCCCTTCTAAACTTATTTTTTCTCGTATTACTTAAAATAAACTCTTTTATAGAAAAAGGTGTGGAATTTTAGAAATAAATTAATGAAATTTTTTAATTTAAATTATTTTTTTTTATATTTTGGCATTAATATAAAATTGAGAAAAAATAAATGTTATATCTAAATTTATCTATCTTTATGGTGGTAGGCATTTTAGTAAAACCTTTTTTTACTGCAGCACACACATATACATATATATACATCCTATTGAGATGAAAAGTATCCAGCTCTAAGCAAAAGCTTTTGTTTGCATATATAAAAAAAAAAATTAATCAGCTGATTTTTAGGTTGCTTTTAGAAGCATCCATTTTAATGAAGATCCTACCGTACCACGGGTTATAAGTCAATTCTCGTCGACAAGAGGTCTTTATCCTCTACTATTCTCTGTATCTATCGAGACACGAGTGAATGAGAAGAGCACTAAAGAATATACTGAATAGTCTACAAGCTTAGCCGGAAAGCAAACATCTCCGATTCTCTATTGAAAAGACCAGAGGTGTATTATTTTCAAGAAAGAGTACTCCAAGCCCAGTACCTCAACTTTTTATGTACGGAAATTCTCTAACATTCTGCGACAGCACCATATTTCTCGGACTCATCTTGGACCATAAACTAACATCGTCAAATCATATAAAACACTTGCGAGAAGAATGCTTTAAGAGGCTCAGACTATTAAAAGTATTAGCAAAACCTTCTTGGGGAGCTGATAGGAAGTCGATGCTCATGGTCTACACAACTATAGTAAGATTCAAGATAGACTACGGCTGCGACGTTTATTCATCAGCTAAAACAAACTGTCTCAAACTCTTAGACTCCGCACACCGTACTGGAATAAGACTTGCCACAGGTGCTTTCAGGACGAGCCCAATAGAAATGTCTGTGCTGAGGCTTCTTTATCACCACTTATTTTTCCGAGGCAGGAACTCATGAACAGTTACATCACCAAAATCAAACTCCAACCAACTAACCCTGCGTACCCTCATATATTTCACCCTCGTTGCATGAGAAAATATGAAATGAATCCTTCACGGAACGCTCCATTAGGCATAAGACAGAGAGAAATTATAAGAGAGATTTATGGTATGCCTACAAACCAAGCTAATTCTATCTATAGATTGGCCCCTTGGAAGTACCAGTCTTACAAAATAGATCTAACTATGAAACGCCAGAACCACGACTCAAATAAAATTAAATTCTTACAGAAGATACAAAAATATTCAAATTGTGAAATAATTTACACTGATGGCTCCAAACAAAGTGAAAATGTTGGTTTTGCAATAATAATACATGGGAGATCCATAAGATATAAATTGCCCACATACTCAACAATATTTACAGCTGAGCTTCAGGCGATTTCAACAGTACTTCATTTATCCATATAAACATTTGTACAGATTCAATGCCTGTACTCCAGAGTCTATCAATCTTCAATCAAAGCGGACCTACGATAGACAAAATTCACAACTATATACACATGCTAAAACATCATAAAAAAGTGTCTCCTTTCTCTGGACTTCAGGACACTCAGGAATAGCTGGAGATGAGACAGCGGATAAAGCGGCTTAAGTGGCTGCTACAATGAACGTTCCACCACTTCAAATTTACGAGCCGAAAGACATAAAGGCATTTTTAAGGTACAGAATCCGAAAAAGTTGGGATTCAATGTGGGCTGACGTACCACTCACCAATAAACTAAGAAATGTAAAAAAACAAAACACACAAAAGTGTACAATTGCCGTAAGGGGAACAGAAGAGAAGAAGTGGTTGTTGCAAGAGTAAGAATGGGACATTTCAAATTTCAACTCACCTCCTCTTAATAAAAAAAGAGGACCAGCCTATAGGCCAAACCTGCCATTCCCCATTATCAATAAAGCATATAATTGAAGAATGCTCATCATTTCGTCAAGCCTTCGAAAATAATAAAATTCCTCGTACAAGAGAATTGGCCCTTAAAGACTCAGCAGAATCCATAGACAAAATAATAAAATTTCTGAAAGAAACTCAACTTCATACTAAAATATAATCCACTAATATCGACCAGTGTAAAAAGGAAATAGTGTACATTCAACTATCAAATGTCAAAGAAAAGAAGATAAATAAAGTAAAAAGGGTGCAATAACCTAGATGTTGATCGCCAAGAATAAAAATCTAATCTAATGTAATCTATCCAAGATCTCCCCCATTCTAATATTAATACTTACCGGATCATTGAATAGTTTCAGGTCAAACATTCCGAAGCTCTCCAATATTTTCCTTATCCACGTCACCCGGATTAGGTATTGCAAACTCAAACGGTTGTTACTGTCTAGCCTCAGTAGCTTTAAACAATATTGTTTCACGTAGCGAGTACAACTCATGTTAAGTATTTTTATTAGCCAGGATAGAGTTTGCTTTAAAAATGGAATGGGTGCCACTAGTCTTACCATAAAGTGTGGGGTGTTTCGTTGCAAACACAGTAGTCGCTTGTAGTAACTCACTTGTATATTTTTTAATTCTTCTATGTGCTTCATGGCCCAAATAGACACAGCGTAGAGGATACAACTCAACTAACAAGACTCCTAAAGTTTTTGCTTGGCATTTCACGAGATTACTTTATCCTTCGCACAGGTCCTAAGTACCGCTCCGATGCTTGAGTTACTTTTAGAAAATATATGCTTCATCGCACGGTTAAAAGTCCTGATGAACTAAACTCTATACCCCACTTATAGATTTGGATATTTGGTATTTGTATATTTACAAATAAAATTATTATCTGTAATGTATAATTCAATTATCTGTAATTACAGGTACCTCTTCAATAATACTCTCCTTGAAATATACACTTTTGGTTCTTTTAATCCTACCCTTATAGGAGTAAGAACCCTTGTTGCAAAGTATACTTAGGTAGGTATAAGTTTATCTTTAATGTTTGTGGTAGTTTAAAAAAATTGTAACTCTATATATTTAGAAGAGAAAAATTGTTCCGAAACTCAAGGGAGCTTATTATATAGATAAGAACTTTATCGTTGAAAACGTTTGCACTCGTTTAGCATTTTACTATTAAAAACGGTAGGATAGGTTAATGCGAAGTGTAAATATTTTTTCTCATCTCGGCTATTGCTGAAATGGAGTTTATTTAATTTAGCCTAGGCTGCAAGGTTGACAATAAACACAAGGGCCTTGAGAATTCCTCCCATCTTCAGGTCACTTAAGAAGGAGTCTTGTCCCATCCTCTTGATTACTCTTCACTGCAGGCTGTTCTCTTAAACTCACAACAATTTACCCCTTTTACCGGTTATAGGCCGTTATTCCTGAGTAAAGAGGTAGGTTGTTGAAATTTCTAAACAGCATCATATGATAAAATATTTAACTTCAGAGTTCGTCAATACGATTTTATGAATATTTATGAAACGAGCTATACAAATATAAAATTGTACGATTAATTATATTTTAAAGGTAGCTAATTTTTAGAACAGTGACGTTTATATTAAAATGTTCTTGGTTGAATCTTGTTGATCGCATTAGGTATTACACCTACTAGTTGCATATAATATACGATAATGTGTGGCTAAAGTCAAAAGTATTCGAGCGAAGAAGCACTACAGAGGTAAGAGCGATTCAAACAATAAAAATTGAGTAGGGGATTGTTGGCTGTCATCGCATTATAATGCACGATACTAAAATTAATCAAAAACTAATTGGATTTTTTGCTTTAGTTTTAGGACTGCAATGGTAAAACTGCAAATGGTTATTGTTGTTGTTGTTTGTTGCTTAAAGGCGTAAAACCCTCTGGTCATCAACGCCTATGGGATGATAAAAGTAAAAAATAAAGTAAAATAAATAAATAAATAAAAAATAATAAAAAAAATAGAAAAATAATTTAAAAAATAAATAAATAAAAAACATAAAAATCGAAGAGGAGTTATAATTTATAAAGAAGGCGATGTGCTTTTAGAAATTCAAATACTCATGTAATTTTAGCTTCCTCATCTGCCAGAGTTTCGGATAAATTTGGGGGTCAGTCCTATCCTGTTTATTGTTGGCAAATAGTGAGTACACTCTTCGAAAATATGTCTAATCGTAAGAATGGACTGACAATATTTGCACGTTGGAGGTGGCAGTTTTCTGATCAGGTGAGAGTGCGTGAGGAGAGTATGACCTATTCTCAAGCGGGCCAGAGCAACCTCCTCCCTGCGGCTGTTGCGGTAGGATGTCGACCATGGTTTTACTGACCGTTTTATTTCTTTTAATTTACTGGGAGAAATTTCATCACACTTGGCCTGCCATTTTTCTAATATTTGTAATTTTAGGGGTGTACTGAGTTGTGATGGGGTAAGAACGGCGGTGCCTCGGCCAGGGAGCGTGAGTGCCTCTCTGGCAGCTTTGTCTGGGAGCTCGTTACCAACAATGCCAATGTGGCTTGGAGCCCATATGAAAATAATGGATTTACCTTCCTGTGATAATTTTAGAAGAAAAAATTGAATTCTTATGATGAGTGGATGTTCGGGGTACATGTTTCTCAAACTTTTTAGAGAGCTCAACGAATCTGAGATTATTACTATAGTCTTCTGAATTATTGAAAAGCAAAAATGGAGGGCTGATGCTATCGCGTGGAGTTCGGCGGTGTATACTGAGCATAACTTATGTAATTTAAACTTGTGGGTTGAATCATGAGTGACGAAAGATGAGGCGGTCGAGCTTTCGGAGTTGGAACCATCAGTGTATATTAAAAAATAATCCTGTATATTTTCTAGAAGACGCGACAACCGTTCTTTATACTTGACAGATGCGGTCTTATTTTTGTGCATAAGTGACATATGTAGCATTGTTACTGGTTGTTTTAGAGTCCAAGGTGGGTTCTGAATTTCAGGCTTCATTATCGGAATCGTTTTAAGTGTAGAGATAGATAGCCAACGTGATTCTTTCTGCCAGAGGGAGTGTTGGGTTTCGTTTTTGCCGAAAAGCTATGGATAATTTAGATCGAAAAATATATTTGTAAGATGGATGATTTGTTTGTTCAAATAATTTGGAAACATAGTTAATAGCTAGTTTTTGTCTCCTAAATGATAGCGGAGGTAGGCCTTCTTCAGAGCAAATGCTGAGGATGGGACTGGTCCTGAATGCACCGGTAGCAAGCCGGATACCCGTATGATGTACTGAATCGAGCTTGGCAAGAGTTCGGCGACGTGCAGATCCATATACAAAGGAACCATAATCTAGCTTGGAACAGACTAATGTAGTATAAAGTTTTAACATGGTAGACCGATCCGAACCCCACGATGTACCGCTATGAAACCGAAGTATATTTAATTTTTTTGTTGCAGCTGACCTTGATTTTGTAATGTGGGGTTCCCAACTTAATTTATGATTAAATATAAGGCCTAGAAATTTATGGTGGTTTTTGTGAGGAATTGGTAAATTTCTTAGATGTAGTATTGGAGGGAAAGGCGTATTTCTTTTTCGACTAAAGTAAAGACATGCAGTTTTTTCTGTGGAAATTTGTAAGCCAATAGATGTAGACCAGTGATTAATTCTGTCGATGGATTCTTGCAATTTATTTTTAATGGTATTAATGTTCTCCGACCTGCAAATGGTTATTGTCGTCCACTTTCTGTTATTTGAATTCTAAATTCAAAAATCAATAATATCCTGTAGATACGTATATTCCAATTGTTTTTATTCAGTTTAAGTGCGGAGAGTTTTTCTGTCACCTAATGCTTGAGCAACAGACGTAGAAACAAATTACATAGAAACTCAAGCATCGGGGCGGTACTAAGGACCTGTGCGAAGGATAAAGTAATCTCGTGGAATGCCAGCCAAAAACTTTAGGAGTCCACTATGTTGAGTTGTATCCTCTACGCTGTGCCTATTTGGGCCATGAAGCACATAGAAGAGTTAAAAAATATACAAGTGAGTTACTACAAGCGACTACTGTGTTTGCAACGAATCACTTTATGGTAAGACTAGAAGTGGCATCCAATTCTTCGGTATATCACGTTTTAAAGCAAACTATCCTGCCTTATAAAAATACTTAACATGAGTTATACTCGTTACGTGAAACAATATTGTTTAAAGCTACTGAGGCTAGACAGTAACAACCGTTTGAGTTTGCAATACCTAATCCGGGTGACGTGGATAAGGAACAAAAAACTATACCCCCAAACCAAGAACTGATCTGTGGTGTTGAGAATCATGTTAAGCCACAATGGGTTTCTTGAATGAGACTTATCATTTTTTATAATCGATATCATTTTAACGCAAAGAAATCCAATCTTTACACCCAGAGTCCAATCGAGAAACAGGCTTCACGTTGAAGACAGTTATGAAGAGAAGTGGTCATCGCATGGCTCCGGCTTTGGCACTGCAATATTAACCACGGCTATATGATGTCTAGAGATACCGCTTCCATGTTCCAGTGTTGCCAAACAATATTAACTGTAATAAATATCATAGAGCAGTATCCAAATCACATAAGAGAAGCGGCTAATTATTGCATTAGACTTATTCCTTAAACGGCCTATGTTAATCTAATAAAACCATAAAACATCTTATCCATTAACATAGCTATACTGTTCAGATGTTATTTAAATTGTAAAACTCGATCAGATGATGATAGTTAGATAAAGCGACTGCCAGAAGCAGCAGTGACTAAGTGGTGCATTAGCAGTTGGCCCATTCAGATATGGGTTCCGCCCCTGAGTAGCAAATGTTATTAAAAAGCCTATTTAACTGTTATCGGATCAATTTGCCACGCTTCTGTTGATTGGCTTTTAAGCTCTCACGGTCCAATGATCATCCCGCGCTCTACATTTATGTTTATAAATTATTCCTCCTTATTGCTAGAGCTGGAATACCATCAATCGATCATACATTGAAAATACCTGTAGATTAAATAGTAAACAATTTTTTTTGGATTATTTTATTCATTGAAATTTACAATTGAATTAAATAATTACCACGTGTAAATGTATGATGGCATGATACATCCTCCTATAGAATCTAATCATTTATTGTTTAGATCATCTACCATTGAAAGAACTCCAATAACATTTTTAGAGCAGGTTTGGAGGTCTTCTTCATCTTTTCAGATGTCTAAGGCTAGAAAAAAAGTATATTTAGATGGTTAGAGAGCTGATCATGGAAGGATTGATATCTGGTTCTGTTCAAATCGAAAACATATGGAATATTTAGGTCCTTATGAATAATTTTATTTGTGACAGAATAAGGGACATTCGGGACTTTACGAAGCTTTTTCGATAGCAAGTTGTGGGTACGAAAGGAATTCGATGGTTTAGTGAAGATAAGACAAAAACGCCTTCTTATAAAGTTTAGATCGTTTAACCTATAAATATTGTAATAGTGGGAATCGACGAGCAGTTTCCTCTCTTTACCGTCTTGTATGAGGATTCCAAGCTGTATGTCCAGATGTAGTCCTAGATAGCGGATCAGTTTGACAAAGGTTTCGAGACCATCTCTTTTCAGAGGCCTAGAAAATAATGAGGTATTTAAGAGGATGACAGGTTAGTAAATAGTGTGTTTGGGTTGTTATGAAGTTAGTCATAGAAGGATTGGTATCGAATCGGAAACATGTAGAACACTGAGGTCCTTGTGAATGAATTTATTTGTAATAATGTAAGGCACATTCAGCATGTTACGAAGAACTTAGGATCACAATTAATACGAAAGGAATTTGATGGTTTAATGAGGCCACAAAGCTGAACTCTGTAATTCCAAAAACGCCTTATAAAGTTTAGGATCGTTTGACCAACAAATATTATAACAGTTGGATCAAGGAACAGTTCACTGTCTTTTATTAGAATTCTAAGACGTATGTCCACTTTTTTTTTTTTTTTTAGTTTCTATTAATTATTTTATGGAATATTTCTCAACTTTTTTGGCAATTTAAAAAATCTTTAATTTGAGATATTTCAGGGCTTTAAGAGACTTTACAGATATTTTTAATTACAGCTCTCTTCCGCATCGAAATACCTAACACATCGTATTTAATATTACCTTTTTTTTTTACTGAAGAGAAATAATACAATCTGCCACAAATTAAGGGTTTTAAGTATTAGTGTTCAAATATAACGTTCATAAAATATAGATAGAAGAAAAACATAAAGATAAAAGAAAAGAAAAAATATATAAATAATAACACTTAAAAGAAAAAATATAATAATAAAGGAATATATAAATAAAATATAATAATCTTAATTTACATAAATAAAACTATGAATCTATATAAAAATATTGTAAAATAAAACTGATTACATAATAAAAATTAAATGAAATAATAATATTAACTAGGAATAATACTAAGGGTGGTGTCCAATTTTAAAAGAAACAATAAATAAGATCCATTTATTAATTTATTGATCATAATTAGAGACTGGGTTTTCATGCCATTACATAAATCTTTCTTTTCCTCCGAATTCCGCCAAACCTCTATGAAAATTCTAATAATGGAAAAGACATTCAGATTACACTAATTTTAAAAGTGGAGAAAGACTTAAAATCGTGAAATTTCGAATTTTGAAGAAACCCCGAAACTAAGTATAAAATTAGTGATATTTGAATGACTTTTGTATGATTTGAATTTCTTTCGAAGTTTACGAAGGAGGAAGAGAAAAAAAGAATGTAATTGCCCAAAAATTTGGTCTTATGGTTGGTGTATGATTGGAAGACTAAGGATCTTTTTTGATGCATATTTGTATACCAATGCTTTTTGAAACTTAAAATCAGCTAAAATATTTCACAGCTGTTCATATCTTTTAAGTTCCTTCATAAACGTTATTAATCCCACAAGTGTTCTTGTGGCTCCCACTTTCTGAAAGAGCTTTGCGAAGGCGAGGTAAAGGACAGTGAACCGGAGTTCCAACAGTTGGCAGATAAATCAGGAGCTGCTCAATGGAAGCGATGACCTAGATTTGAATACTCGGCCTGGGGTGGTCCACGTGTTCCAGCTGCAGCAACAGGTCGCGCCCGGTCCTATGGAACTTCTTATTGTATTTCCAGTATTGGCTTGGTGACTAGGGCGAATCAGCACAAGTGGGAGACCTGAGTGGTATAATATTTTTGTCTCCCCCCCTTCCCCGCCAAAAAAAAAATCAAGGAATCTTTCTGTTTTATGTTTCCTACTTTCATATATTGAATAGATACATTATTCGAACCCTTCCCCCGTAAAGTACTTAATCATTTTTATTCGCTTTTATATATCGCTCAATAAATTCAGGTCTTTCAACGTTTGGGCTGTGCAAATGTCTCGAGAAGTTCCAAATGTTTGCAGCTCAATAGATGTTTGGGGTGTTATCTTGCCATCATTTTCTTTTAGAAATATTAAAATGTGACATTCATTTCATAAACAGTATTAACATCAATGTCATTTTCGTAAAGACCCTTCCTTAAAGTTATTCATCGCTGTTTTTTCTTCTTTTATTGTATTTGATTTTTTTCATGTGTGTTCTGACTTTTTGGTATCATTTACAATATGAAATAAATTCATTATAATAAAATTCAATAAGACCTTCGTAAGATAGATTCTTTCATTTTATATATGGGCCATTGACCTTATCGCTGCTTTGCTTAAATAGAAAATCTGAAAAAAAAACCTTTTTTTTTATTTTGTGTTCGACATATTCCATATATTGTATTTATGTACAATTTGGAATTACAATTACGGAACTGCGGTTGCTTCATGACAAGCTAGCTTTGGGACAGTTAGTAGGAGGTCACCAGTAGAGAAAGATGTCCCAGGTTTCGGTAATACCTTTTGGAATACGTCCAATTAAGTTTTTTTAAATTATTTATTTAATGTAATTTACAACTGTACAAAATAATACAATAGGTAAATATGTAGTATGTTACATATACACTTGAAAATCTTGATAAGGAAACACCTATTGGTGGTACTTCAAACAATTTAAATTAGAAGGTCCCGTGGCCATCTTCTTTTCAGACGCCTCGGAGGATTATCAGGGATTGTTAAGGATGAAAGATTAAGAATTAATGGGTTAGGATGGTTAAGGCGTTTGGAATGAAAAGACGCATATCTGTTTTGGGTCAAATCTGCAACGAATGGGATGTTAAGGTCTTTGTGAATGAGTTTATTTGTGACGTAATAAGGAGAATCAAGGATTTTACGTAGGATTTTGGATTGTAACGATTGGATTCGGGAGGAATTTGATGGTTTGGTGGAGCCCCAGAGCGCAATTCTATAAGTCCTAATTGATCTGACTATTGTAGTGTATACTAATTTTTTGTAGTGAATGGGAAGTTTAGAGCGTTTGTCAAGTAAGTGTTGTAGTAATTGGAATCTACGAGCAGTTTCTTGTCGTTTCAGTCTTGTGTGTGGATTCCAAGTAAGTCTCTTGCAAAGATGGAGTCCTAAGTATCGAATCTGTTCAACAGGCATTAGTGGTGTATTTAGAAAGGATACTGTAGGACAGGAAGGCAGAGGTTTACGACGGAGAGTAAAGGTGATCTGGTGGGATTTGTCAGGATTTATTTTGATTCTCCAGTTTTTACACCATTCTTCAATAGATGTTATGTGTGCCTGTAGTGTTTGTGATGCATTAGTTGGATCGTTGTTTACAGAAAGTATACATGTGTTATCAGCGTATGCTGCTAGGACTGGGTTTTGGGTGGGTTGGGATGTCAGCTGTATAAACCGTATAAAGAACAATTAAAAGTTAAATCAAAACTTTTTTTGTGAGATTTGCACTACTCAAACAAGCAGCGATATATGAATTAATTGGAGATGGTCAGGATTCAGTGGAGAAAAACTAAAAATAGTTTTAACTATTTATTACTGTTTTGATCCACACTGGTCTTCATCAGGGCTGTTATTAGTGATTTTTCAAGGCGTACACTAATCTTTACTATAACTATTACTTATAGTTATAGTTATAGTACATCTCCACTAACCAAAAAAGGCCTGAAGAAGACCTGCAGTATATTTTGAAACGTGATCTATTACATTGATAACATATTGTTAAATCTATTTCTTGACCGCAACTCGGATCCTTTTGATAGTTCGCGCGAATTGTAGAGATTTACTAATACAATTTATTTTGTGCAAATTAGTATTTCAAAGCACTGACTATGGTGGTTTCATGTTCATCTATTCTCTTTAATAAGTGAAATTCCTTCCTCTATGGTAATTTTATTTTCTCTGGTTTACAAATACCATTTTTATATCAGTAGGAACAAGTTTTATAGCCAATAAAGCATCTTTTCTTGCCGACCATTTTGTACTAGAAGCTCTTTTCACTGTGCCATAATTTTCACCCTTTGGTATATTTAAATCGTTTGGTTTCTTTGCAACTTTCTTTAGCGGGATTCCCAAACAAATTTAAGGAATAAAGGAGGCAAAACAAATAAAAACAGCACTTGGGCATTGGTTTAAATGTGTGATTTTAATCCTGTCATTATAGAGTATAATTTTATTAAAGTCTGCCAGTGACCAGCTTGTTCACTCAAGTCCTGAGCTTCTGTAGCTTTAGTGCTCTTGTCCTGTCTCCATTGGTGCTCTATACCGTGGTTAAGAGAGAGAGTGCTGGGTTCCCGAAGTTCTGCCGTGCCACCCACCTTTTGGGTGACACGGCTTGATTTGGGTTTCCTTGGGCAGAATGTATATAGATCTGATTATGTTCAAGATTGTATTTACTTCATTTTAATTATTTTCTATTATTTCACTCGGTTTATTTTATCTTTTTATTCGCCTGTGTTATGATAAATATATATAATTTTATTTTTATCCATTTTATTATTATTTATTTAAATTTTATTTTTGATGTATCTGTATATATGGTATGATTCTGTGCATCAAACCCAAATACATATTGCCTTTGAGTGAGGCAGAATGGTTTATTGTAATAAATGTTTAAGAAAATTTATGAAAGTTAACAAAATTTGTTTTTCTTAATGTGAAGACGCTTAACACATTATGTGTTATTTTATAGGAACGAATTCCTTAATTATGTGTTCCTAATACGGAAAAAATCGCTCTCACGGTTTAAAATATTTCTCACTTAATATTAATATTTTCCGAATGACTGGAGGGACTGCTACATGCCGCGAACAATACAAAATGGATTCCAGTCTCCAGATAGTTGTCAAGTCGGAGTAATTGAACAACTCGATTTAGGAAACTCAGTTGTGAGGTGACTGGCGTAGGTTAGGGCAAAATTATTACATTAATGTTTGCGTGCCTCAAGGCGCAACTTAAGGACAACTCCTCTAGCCTCCTAAGCTCTTGACTGCCTTCAATCTCCCAAGCATGAATTAATTACTAACCATTAAGGGAATATTCGAGGTATATGAATTGACATTCCTGTTTCGTCACAGCGAGAATCCATTGATTTTCAACGAGTAGATTGAAATTTTTCGTGATAAAATCTTAGGAATTAGTTTTTAAAACAACAAAAACTTACACAGTACGATCTAAAAACCGATTTAAAGTTTTTATTCTTGTCGAAAATTAACTTCGTGAAATAATTAGAGTTGAATTTTTGATATAAAAATTATCAAAATATGTACTTGTGATAATCTGCCCAAGGGTTTAATTTTGAAAACTATAGGCAGTTCTTAGCAAATTTTCTACGAATTTAACTAAAATCATACTGGTTTAAATAATTAATTGAGATTTTGTCAACATCTCTACAAAACCAAGAATAATAAAAAAATAAGAACTCTAATCGGACGAGTGTTAGCAAAGATACGACTTATTTAATTTTATACCCATGTTTAGGTTCAATAAATAAACTAAAACTTTATGTCACCCAGATACTTATTTAAAAGATGAGCAAATTGTCAACGAAATTATTCCTAAAAAATAAATAATTAAAATGAAAAAAAAATTAATTAATACACACCTAAAGCACTTGAAGTACCATTTAATGTTTATTTAATTAATGATTTATAATACTGATTTTTTGAGAGTGATTTACTATATTATTAACACAAACAACAATTGATCGACTTTTACTCTCTCCAACGTTTTGGCCCTCAGGCCTCTGAACTATGTTGACAGACTCCTAACCTGTTGAAGATATTACATGGGCAATTAACCTGCAAGAGACTTTTTAAAGGATATATGACATCAATGATTAAGGTTGTCTCCTTGAGAATGGCCTGTGGGCCGAAACGTTGGAGATGTTTTGAAATAAATAGTTGAGAGTAAAAGTGGATCAATTGTTGATTGTGTTAATTTTGTTTATTGTGAGATTAAAGAATCAAAAGAGTTTTTGATTATTTTTTTACGAATTAGCCTTTTTAGTTTTTTATTTATAGCCTTTTTTCAAAGGTTCATCAAAGAACTATTTTTTTCTATACTACCTTTTGTGCCTGTACTACAAGAAAGGGTATGTGAGTGTACACACAAGATATTTTAACAATGTTTTATCTTGTTTTTCCACTGTTAGTGGAACACACTAGTAAAAAATATTAAAAGTGAATAAAATTGGATTAAACGTTAATAAAATAGTACACCCTTTTTTCGAATTGAGATTGGAGTAATTGTTTTGATTACTTATTGATTCATGTTTATGTATCTAAGTTATTTGTTTTTCCATTTTTTTGTAAAATATCTATACTTAATTACCATTTATTTCCATACTGATCCATCCCAACTCCTCATGAAGTCAAAACAAATATATTTGTATGCCAAGTTTTATGTTATTATTTTTTTATATATTTTTGTTAGAATCTTTAATCTTTTTACACGTAGATATTATTTATATTTTTAATAAAACTTATATCACCATTGCTGTATTTATTTGTAATAATTTGAAAACCATTTCTTTTTTTTTTTTTAATGTTTTACATGAGGTTTAATTGTTGGTAGTTTAGAAGGCTGTTGGAGAGATCCTCAAGGTTTGACTATTATTTAACATTTTGTTCCCTATGGCCAGGATTGAGTCGGAAGAGAATAACGCTGCCTGTTCAAGTTATATGTATGAGTTTAAAAGGTGTTGGTGTTTCACTGCTTTACCCTTTACCCCGAGTTTAGAGTTCTTTGAATTATATATTAACTGACCCCGTAGAGGGTAGAAAAGTTTTGAATACTTTATTTTTATAAAAGCTACCTTTTTCTCACCTCTGCAGTGAGGATTTGAGGTTCTTTTCTTTTCTTTTTTATAATTTTTACATTATAGGATATACTGTCAAGTTTTAAATTTTATAATGGATACATTTTAAAAAGAGGTTTTATACTTAGTTTAATTATTGATATTTTTTTTAATTTAAAAATCTTAAATTTAGTTATTTAGTTTTTAAAAAAAATTTAAATGCTGAAAGAAAGAAAAATATTAGGTTTGGAAAGATTTCTAGGAGAATTTATTTATCATTGTACTAAAGGTTTAGGTTAGTTTATTCCTCGTGGTCCTTATTATCAGCGTTTTGGAATTATTTATGGAGAGTTGTTATTTTAAAATATTCAGCGTATAACTTGAACTGAACAGTGATAATAATGAAATAACCACATTTTATTTTTGTTTGTTGTTTTTTAATGATTAAAAAAAACGTCAATAACTTGATTTAAGTTTTCCAGCATAAAGATTTGAGGAGCAGGAACCCTAGCAATTTGTCATTTCGGTTCATTTTCTTTTTTTTTTTTCTTGTTTATGTTCAATAAACAAAAGTCTTTCCTCTGGGCCATGGCTCTTTAAACCCAACCTACTATCTATGTTCGATGGCAAACAATGCTGCTGTACTGTCTCCGTCTCAAAGTATTGCATTTTCTCTTTTAATTCCAACGACAATGAGTCTAAACGTTACCAAATTGCTTGGTATCCAAGGAATAAAATACACAACTAATTAAAATCAATGAAGTATACTTTTATTATGTATAAACTTCTTTGGTTAATTGCGTATAAACAGTTTTTATTTTAAGTAGAGTTAAAAAAAAACTTTGAAACAAACTATTTATTTGAACTTGAAATACAAAAAAGGCTGTACTGTAGGTGAACAATTGCTTGGCATTCCCCAGGATGTATGAAGAGGTTAGAGTCATTACCATACTCCGTATGTATCATATTGCTATCATGTCTTAGCTAAATGATTTTGTATTGCTATTTACTATTCTAAAAACCTGGCGTGTAGATGAATCTCAAACATGAAATTTATTCCTAATAAAAAACATCTTTAAAATTTATGCCAAAGGCATTAAAATATGAATTTAATAATATTATACAAGAGTTCACAAAGGTATTTGCACCATCACTACAGAATTAGATTAATGAACCTCTAATTAGATTCCTTCTTGTCAATTAAGATAGGTTTTTAGGTTCGATTTTAAATAAAAATTGCATTAAATATGTACCGGATATTTAGGCTCTTCTTGTTTAGTTAAAATACTTTTTATTTCATTAAACTCAATTATATTCTTTAGGAGTTATAAAAATAAACGTTGGTCCCTAAAAATATAACTTTTTTTAAAACAGAGATAACTGCCACTGGAACTAGAAAAAAAATACTGCAATAATCACTAATTAATGATAACCTGAAAGTGCTGGAAGTTAGTCTTAAATATTATTTTTTTCATTAGTGTTAATCAGAAGATATTTACTGGAAAACAAATGTGGTTATTTCATACTTGATTCTCTCGATAGCAAACCTTGGAGCATGCCCTAAGGTCACTAATCCTGATGCACCCTTCTATAACGTGGCGATGGGTAGGTTTCAGCGACCCCTACTGCCTCCTTGGGGTGACGCCCGGAGCGCTGGTCCGGAGGCGATCCTCCAACGACTCAGAGGACGCCGTCACCCTCAAATCGCCAGTAGCTCTCATCGCGTCCACTATCGGTCTGTAAGCCACAAGAGTAACCCACCCCACACTCCTTACAGTACGTTTGGTTTTTGAACTTTACTATTTAACTTACTATCTCTATGGTTCTGCCAGTTTTATTTTTTTTTTATCTCGATTTGGTTTTCTATTTCCTACTGTTAGTATTCAGAGCTTGGTTCCGTCGTTCAATATATCAAAGCAATTATAAAATCATTTAAATAAAATTTTAAATTTAGATTCGATAATATCTCATCTGCACACCTAGGTAGTCGTTGATGTATGTACTACCTCTATTATTGTCATTTTAATTTATCAAACTAACAGTATTACCTGATCATTAAAATATTTAAATTTTCTATGTACCTAAAACAAATTTTAGTAAAAAAAAAAAAGAGAGTTTTTTCGAATTATAAATCGTTTTTTGAAACAGGCAATATTCATTCGTGCTTAAAACCATAGCATTTTTTCATAAACAATGTTTTTTATTTTCCTAAGACTCTTTAATAGCTGCAATATAAGTTTCAAATGAAAATTTACCATTTTATTCCAGGACTTAGAGCTAGGAATTAAATAATTACATGTTAAATGCCCTTCAAAACGTTTGGCGATATCCATTCCATTAATTTAATTTTCACAAAATAATTATCGTTTTATGAAAATAAATGAACTTATAGAAAAAACATATTACTTCACAAGGCTGTAAGATTTATTTGTCCATTAGAATTAAAATAATTAATATGAATAATAAATTTATAGGTTTTATTTTCCTTTAAATATCCAAGTGTTCTGTAAAAAGTTAGAAAAATAATGCTCTGAAAAATTATTGGTGATACGTGTTATCTTCACCTGAAATCATTACCACATTTGTGTGAAATCTATTAACGTTAGGTTGCTGTACATAACATTCACTAAATAAGTAAGACGCTTAAGCACACGTGATCAAATTTTGAGGGTAGAAAGCTGCGCATACATGATATTAAAAAAAAAATTATAAATAAACGTTGAAGTATTTATTAATCTGGTCTTTATGTGTTGCCTCAATAATTTCATAAAAAAGATTATAGGAAAACGAATAACTCAAAAACATATCGGAACCAAGCTACCTCTTTAAACCACCCAATGTAAAAAAACTTTTTATACCCGAATTGTGGATTTTGAATGAGGTGCATGTTGTATTATATTTCATAGTATTGATATCTATACCCTTGTCTTTGGAGTGAGTTGGATTTCCCTTAAAACTCGCAGGAAAATTTCCTAAACGAGGAGTATTTCCAGATCCGTCTTCTATATTCTGCATTGTTGTTTGCGTTCCTTCATAGTTACTTGATTGAACCCCAACCCGTTCTGCAAGAAATGCCTGCGCCCAAATCCACTCCATTTTATTTTTTTAACTCCAGTTGGTTCTACTAGTGACCTGGTGATTGCAATTTTAATGGATTATATGAGCATGTTACACTTTATTATATGGGTCATTCTATATAAGCTTCCAGAAAGCGACATTTCGATATCCAGAACGCAACGTTTTAATTTCTCTATCTAAAAGCTTTTTGTTGTATCTGACTTTAATTAAAAGCGCACTTTTTTCACATTAATAAGTTCTTTCAACAGTAAACAATTTTTTCAGCATTCGAATCGTCATTCCTTGTCATTTTCCAGGGTTGAACTTCTCTAATTCTATTTTCTGAATGCATTTTCCTTGGGTGAATCGAGATTGCGTTCATATTGCATCATAGTTTTCCTCGAAAATTGAGAGACAAATATATTTGCCCAAACCTGTGGATTATATCGTTTTCTAGAATTTTAGCGATTACATTTGTTTGTTTTGTTTTTTCATTTTTTAGTTCTTCCTTATAGCTTAGAAGGAGTCTTAGTGGAATTAAATCGTCTCAAATATGAATGTTTAATCATACCTGGCTATTTCCTTGTCAGAGATCACGTGGTGAGTATTTGTAACTTCTTTTGTTTAAAAAAACAAAACAAAAAACTAAGCACGATAGTTTCAATTTCTGTTATTTTGAACAGTTTGAGGTTTAAAAAAAAGAAAAATAATAATTTTCGCGTCACTCCTGGTCAGATCTTGTTCCATTAATGGTCGGAGATTAAGTCTTAAATAATATTTTTTTATTAATTTTAAACATTTCTCGCACATTAGCGGTACCAGAGGAGAGCGTATTCCCTTCCAAAGAAAATTATTTTTTATTCTTGGAATAGTTTTATAGTAAATCCTTTATATGTATGTCATAAACAAACCTAAATTGTTCGGGTTTTCTAAAAAATTTCTTTAATTTTTTTACACAATTATAATGTGTGACGAGTTTGAATAAAAAAAAAAAAATAACGATATTTTTAGCTGAACAATGAAATTCTTTTTGTTATCAATCAATTTTAATAGCTGTTTGCTATAAAGTTTATTCACAAAAAACTCCCCTTCTGCCATCTTTGGTAAATGACAAGGACAAGGAAGGAAGAAGATTTGGTTGTAAAACGACAGGCAATGGCGATGGCCCATACAACGCGTAATTTCCTCTCCCAGAGGTTTTCATATTAATTTTTATCTTAAAAATAAATACCACAACTAAATTTAATGGCATGAAGTTTATTTTTTTTTCGGATGGCTAGGATCATTTGTAATTTTTATTTTAATTTCGAATTCAAAGTTGTCGCTTTCTGTCAGAATTACCCATATAATGTTTCTTATAAAATTGTCTTGAACTTATTCTTGAACCTGTGGTAGTACTTGAATAGCATTCCATCAGTTTCCAGTAAACTAAGTGTAATTGTTTTCTATTTGTAAATATGTTTGAAGGTATTTAAGAAGTCCCAACATTATTAGTTTCATTAAAAATGTTATTATTAATATAAATATATATGTATTAATAAATAAAATTAATGAATCGTATATTTAAGAGAATATTGTTGAGCTTTATACAAAAATGAACCCCCTAATATTTTAACAACAAAGGGTCCAGTATTCCTACTGTCGCATCATCTGAGTGGGGTGATCTTGTCTTTTCTGCAGGACTTAATGTAGTAATAATGAGAAAAAATAATACAGCATCCTATAATATTTAGCAGAGTTTTTGATTTGTTCGTTTTTGCAGGATATGATCCAATTCTCTTAATGTAAAACGTGTTGAATGGTCTTCATAATTCCGCATCTATCTTTTAGAGACGAGTTTCCTGTTTAAACAGGATTAAGAAGAGATAATACTTTAAGCCATAGCTTTCATGTTATCACATTCAGATATTTTAGCTCTGAACTTTCGAAAAATAAATAATTTGTATTTATTTAGTATAAGAGGTGTAGACTGAATGAAGAAATGTTTTTAATCAGTAAAACAATAATATTATTGGTCCAATTGATTACAGGTCAGACTTTTAAAGCTCTTCTGTAGTAAAATTATTTAAAATTAATATTTTAATATGGAATCCTCACACCAGACTGAAAAGACAGGAAACTGCACGTCGATTTCGACTAATACAGCACTTACTAGACAAACGGTCTAAACTTCCAACACATTACAAAAGACTGATCTATATGACTGTAATAAGGCCAATCTGGACATATGGAGTTGAGCTTTGGGGCTCCACTAAACCTTCGAATTCCTCTCGTATTCAATCCT
>NW_027107635.1:470772-476597 GCF_000696795.3 Halyomorpha halys | reverse complement strand
ATAATATTCTAATTTTAAATTATATAAAACTTAAAAAGATTATTAGAATCTTAATTTTTGCTAATATTTTATCTGCTTTCGTGATGCATCTTATATAATACATAATATTGAATAATTAGTTTTTATAATAGGTTTAAATAGTACACTTTGAAACATACTTCTGTTTTGTAAGCAATAGTTATTTTTTTTTTTCCAAAACTCAGACACCATTTTTATTTATTTTAGTAAGTTGAGGAAGAAAAGGGAAAAGCCTTGAAAAGTAAAATGTTAATAAAAAAGTTGAAAATTTTCGATTTATTAGAGGGGGTTAATGCCAATTTGCGCAATTTTAATATCGAGCTCTCTCTCCCGTTCCCTTTATAGGCATAGTTGGAATAATTACTATTGGCATGTGTAAACGCGTAACATTTTCAAAAAATTATTATTAAACTAACTTTTAGATAATTCTTTTTATCTAGTTTTCCCAATTTTAGAACTACAGAGCCACAGACTAGTCCCATAATTTGCCAAAAATAACGCTGCTCCAGCTCAACAGTGTAACATGGTTATTTTTAGATATGTGCGTAATCTTAGCGAAGCGGGTAAGGTATGGTAAAATCAGAATCATAATAAAACATAAGTTATAAAATCTGAAGAAAACAAAATACTTGAAGATATTACAGTTTGTACTGTATTAATCATTAATCTAATTGCTAAATTTGAATGCATATTTCAAAATAACCATTTCTTGAGATTTTACACTGTTGCACTGGGACGGCGATAAAAACTTTTTTTTTTATCATACGTTAAATTGCGCAAGTATACATCATATGTTAAATTACCTACAAAACAGAAGTAATTTATATATTTAATTGAGAATCTATATTTCTTTCTTTAAAGGTTAAAAAAAAAAAATGTTGCAAATTATGAAAAAATTACGAAAATATTGAAGACATTTTTTCATTAGTGATTTTTATTATAAAACATATTGCGGAATCAATTCCACATGCTCGCAACGATTATATAAAATATAGAAGACTAAAATAATTTTTTAATACGTGTACATTAATGTCTATTTCAGATTTTATTAATATATTTCATTAGTTTTGATATATTTCATTTAGAAGGATTATTCTGAAAAGCAGTTAAGTGCATTATATGCTGCATTTGATGAATATTGCAGTTTCTATATTTTGGTGTTTCCGTGACAATGGTCCTCATAACCTAACTATTTACTATCCTGAAGAACTACCATTTGCTTAAGTAATTATTCTATTTGTTTATCGTATCAATAATATTTTTAATAGATTCTAATCAAGTTCTGTATGGATAAATAATAAACGATATTAGTGAATAAATATCAACTTTTTCATTGGAACTATTCTGGTTATGATCACTTTAATCGCCATTATATGAAAGTAACTGCCTCTGCTGATGTGGCGAAAAGGTGATCGCAATTTGTTATTGATATTACTAAAGATTGTCATTAAGATATTATGGTATTATCAAAGATTTAATTAGTTTTTTAGCCTTATATTGTTTCAATTCCACTTCTTTGATATCCTTGACCTCCAGATAAACCTTGCTACCAATTAAGGTCATCGGTTGATCACTGAGAAGTCTTCCATAGTATTATCAATTTAAAGTAAAAAAATAAAATAAATAATGACTATCACTTTTGAAACAATTTATTTTATTTTACTTTTATCTTTCATATGGTACTGATACACTGACAAGCACAATATAGGTTATAAACATCAGTTTAAAAGTTTGGTCTCTCTGTGAAACTTAACTCTTCCGTAGTAAAATACTGTTCCATAATTTCATATGCTTTATGATAAATATCATGGTTGCCATGAGATTGAAGCTCTTCTATTTTTTCCAAGCCTCCACATTCTTCTATCGTAAGTGCTACTTCATTATAAGCTCCTTCTTCTTCCACTTTTTGTTCCCTTACTGCAAGCAATCTCTCTAGACAAAGCAAAGCCCCAAAAACTATGGATGCATTGTAGGAAGAAAGTGCATAGCAAAGTTTGTTTATAACACACTTTTCAGTCAAACGGAGTATTTGTTCTAGACTTCCACGTCTAGAAATATTTCTCAGAGTATATACAGCTTGTTTAACAATCCTGTCGGTTTCCTTGCCTATGGAAGATAATATTTTAGAAATAGTGGTTTTGTCGTTTATGATGTAGTCGATGTGATGAGGATTTCCTAAGGCCATATTGGCAACGATACAGGTGGACTTGTATCTGAACGATTCTTTTGCTGAATCTAGAAATCGCATTAAGGCATGGAGAACGCCGCACTCCATCAAATTATTGATAGCAAATTCTTTTCCTAAAGAAACATTGACGAGGATTTTGAGCAATTGAGGCATAATGCATTCCTTGTCACCAGTGAGCAGCTTAATAACAGATGGAACAATGTTGTTTTTGACTATCAGCTCTAACCGTTCTTCTCCATCTGACAAATGGACAAGAGCTAAGGTGCAATTGTAGATGAAGTCTGTGTCATCATGACTGAGAAATCGACCCAAAACTGGAATAGCTATTGAAATACTCTTGAAATCTTTGTTGTTGACGCACATGTTGCAGACGGCCCATGCACCAGTCTGCAACAACTTCAAATAGGCGGTGCTTTCCATCATCTCCAGGAGGCTGTACATCGCCCCTTTCTCAAGAATGTAGACCCTAAAGTCATCCATGTCCCCAGCGATGTTGCCAATCGCCCAGGCACTCTGTTCTTGGACGTCCTCGCTGCTCGATGAGAGGAGTCGTATAAAAGAGGGCACAGCCCCCGCCTCTATAACGTACCTGACGTGCATGGAGGACCCCGAGAGTACGTTAGTCAGTGACCAAGCTGCCTCGTATTGCATTAAGTCGGATTTACTCTTCATCAACTGGACCAAGATGGGGAGTAGTCCTGCCTGTAACACATCGTCGATGGGAGGCTGTGGTGAAGAAAGAAGCTTCCTAATGAACTTGACTCCTTTCATTTGGTCCTCTGGAGAGCCATAGTACATTATATCTATAAACTTTTGGCTTATGACAATGCCACTGTATTTGTCTTCCGTAGGGAAGATTTCCACTTGGGAATTGAACTGAGATTCATCCACATTGCTGTTACTTCTCGACTTATATGTCAAACATTGTTTCCTCACTTTGTTTCCGAACTCTTCAAACCGCTTCTTTAAGTCACCCCCTCCATAGGATAAGTCTTTTTCTTCCGACTTCGTGCCTTTTTCTTGATCTCTCATTGAAACACCTGTTCATTCCAAGAAGAAATTAGTAATTTTTTTGTATTTTTTAAAATAAGAACTATAAATTATGAAGAATACCTACATAACCTAAAAATTAAAATATTTATTATTATTTACACATGTTTGAAACTTGTAATATAACCTTTTCTCCTTCAAATATTAGTTTTACACAAAACCATTGAGCATCAAAGAACTCTCTTGTGTTAATCTAACTCATGCAACATTTTACATGTTATGTCTTGTGAAAATGAAATAGATACACACTCACTAAGTCAACTATTACTATCATATTTGATATTATTATTTATTCCATGTCTTGGTCAATGTATTCCGACCTGTAATAAAATATTTGTTTGTAAATTTTACAGTTTTAAGAGAGGAGAGTTAATAGTAGGCCTTATTTGACTATATTTTCCGTTGTAGCATTCGCGTGGAACCAGCTTAACAATCAGGGACAAGGTCAGTAAATATCTTAACACTACCCCTATCTTCCAAAAACCTCTCAACGAGTATAAGCGTTTTAAACAGGGCATGTGTACTTCTAAATTAAAACTATAAAATTTCTTAGAAGAAATTTTTTTTTTTATAACTATTTTTATCCTTAATATTTTTATTAATTACTAACCAATTTGTTTATGTGAAACCATCTTACTTTCAATAGTTATACTTTCAATAGTTTCTTTACGTATAGAAAGTTTTTTTGTATTTTTTTATTGTTTTTTGAATTATTTTTTTCAAATTAATATAATAGATTCATTCTATATGTTACTAAGTTACTAACTTTTAAAATTAAGTAATAATTTATAATACCTATTTCTGATCCTTAATACTCTAAAACTCGATAATTACAATAGATATATTTTCCATCTTTTCGAATTATTCTAATCTTAAGTTACTAAAAAGAGCACGTCATATTTAATTTATTTTTTCTTTAATAGTGTTTCATTCCACTATTTTTTTTGGTTGCTAAATGGCGTATATGGTCAACTATGTACCAAAGAATTGTTATAATAACATTTCATTTAACTATAATAATTAACAACTAGAATTATTCGATTTCTAGTTAGAAAAGCTGGAAATATTTCTGCGTCAGGATAAATTTTAGACCTTTTTGATTTCTTAGTCAAATTGTTAATTTATGTGTCATTGTGATCTTAAAATGTTATATATCATCGCTTGTTAAGGAATCGTTTTTAGTTAAAGAGTTTTTTACAAAAATGAGGTAGCTCCTATTCTTCAAGTTTTCAGAAAACTGTTAAAAAAAAAGTTTAATAATTTATTATTTAAAATTATAATAAAAATCACTCTAGATTGATTTCTTCAATTGTTTTTTGTATACTAAAACAGTATTTTCAGACAAATATGTAGCTTTTATTCGATTAAAACAATATATTTGTTGGAGTTATTTCTTTCTTGATACGATAAAGATGTTCTAGTTCTAGAAGAAAAAAAAAGTTTTCTAAAAAAAGAAATTTCAGTTAAAATATTTTATTTACTTATAGATTTATTTTAGTAACACTTATTAAAATAACTAACGCGACAGTTATTTTCATTTTATGGAACTAATGTAAAATATCTGTATATAAGAGTGTAAAATATCTGGCACATAGTCAAACTATTTCATAAGTCCAAACTCTCGTAGAATGAATGGTTTACTGCAAAAAGGATGTAGTTTTTCGCAGAAAACCCTTCATTTGATAACATCGAAAAATTTAATGTATTGCATCTGAGAGCTATGTTATGTATAATCATCTCTAAGTTTCATTTCAACATACTTCTGCTTCTTTTAATTTTATTGTTTTGTTTTTATTATCTTAAAACAATATTTTGTGCGTAAGAATATATGTGTTGATTTAATAAAGGAAAGCAAGAAGTCGTAACTGCAACGAATGAATTGTTTGCACGTATGCCTTTTCAACAGCTTTTCCTCACAATCTTTGCTTTATTTATTTAAAATAATATTTATTGCGGTAAAAACTGGTTGTATGGCATTGGCATGCTAATGCAAAACTTAAATCAATATTTTTAAAAGTTAAAAACAACAAACAAGTTTTAGACTATGCTGCTAATTGGCTCTGATAGTGTTACAAGTTGAATAAAAAAAGTGTCGATTTTATTTTATATGGGACATAATCCAACTATTACTTCCAACAAAAGACTGCCCCAAAGCTACTCTGCTTATCAAAATGTAACGCTGGCACAAAGTAAATTTTATATCAGACTATCAATACAAATTTTTTTTTTGAATGGAATATGTCCGGGTGTGGTAAAAAAAAAAACTCATCAAATAGTAGATAATTACACTATTTTACTGAGCCAACGTTTCAGGGCTTCCTCAGGGCTAAAAAAGATACAAACACTATAGTTACAAAAAGGAAAAAAAAGAAAAAACATAAGTGTAAAATAATAGGGGTATAAAATGTAATAAAGTAAGATATAATAAGAAAAATTAAAGGTTGTAATTAGTAAATGAAAAGGGTAATAGTAACAGATAGATAAGAGAAGAAATATTAAAGAAAGTACAAATAAAGAGATGAAAAAAGAAAAAAAAATACAAATCAAATGATGAGACAGAATGCATACC
>NW_027107635.1:460890-470496 GCF_000696795.3 Halyomorpha halys | reverse complement strand
TATCTGCTTTATTTCAATATTCTGGATAATGTTTCCGACAAACTGACTATTATCCATTCCATCTACAGATAAATATAATAGAAGTAGTTAAATCTAAATATCGACCGTTACATACAATTGCTAACGTAAATATAAAAGTTCATGTTGATAAAATTTGACTACTTCTAATGTAATAATTTTTATGGACTGAATAATGGACAGATTATCCGAAATCTTGTACAGGGGATTGGAATAAAGCAGATAAAAAGTATTAAGTGTTCATTTCCTTGAAAATAAAATAAGTTATTACAAAAAATTGTATACCCTTAACTACCGAATAAGTGATAAATACTTCTTTTAAGTTGAGTCGCTTTTGATCGAGTCTGTCTCCTGGGAAACCTATACAAAATTAGTAAATTCCTACCCTTATCTAGTTTCTCATTGTCCGTTCCTGTTTCACTGATTGATTATTCAAAGTAAATTACAATAGTGCTTATTCATCCCTTTTCTCACTCTGCTGGTGTACCTCAGTTTAGTATTCTTATACATCTTATATCTCATTGGATCCCATTGCTGTCCTCACCACGTATACCGATTAAACACGTGCGCTATCAGAAAATAATGACTTATTCATTATACACCAAACCCTCTTATCTCACATCACCCTTGAAAAATAGTTTCAAAACTGGAGAATTAAAATAAATTTCAATGAACCCATCAAATCACCTTTACCATCGTCGTTAAACCCATAAAGTCCTATCCTACAGTATCCTTTAATAATATTCTACTTGTTTCTAACATACTTCTTCATTACCTGGCAATCTTCCTAGGCGTCTGAATACAAGGCCTTGAGATCTTCTACTCTAGAAATGATATTGGTAGAAGGATGGAGTAAATTCCAGTTTTCTACGGATATAGAAGGCTTCGAGAACTTCTGAGTCCAAATGACCAAGTCTCACAAAATGGTGTGTGTGGGCGTGAGTGCGTGTGAGTGTGAGAACAGTCTAACTTTAAAACCGAAAATCGCGCGCTTGGGATGCATTAAAGCAGCTATTTCGTTGAAACCTTGTAACTGAAATTGCATCTGAACAGAATCGATTTTTCAGTTGTTTTTTTTTTCTCAAAAACAGCTCTCATTATTTTAATTAAACTTGGTGTATTAATATAAAGTTTGTTGTTTCTTAACTCAGACAGGTTTTATTCTTATTGAAATAGTGTAACAGGGCTTGAATAACGAATGAAGGAGATATAAATTTTTTCCAGGTTGATAATAGCCTGGCAGATGTTTTAATGTCACAATAGTAATTAAATAATTACTTTTTATTTTCACATAATCTATATATAAAGCACTCAGTCAACATGATGGTTAACTCCATAATTTGCGGCTTTAGCGCACTTGCTCAGCCTCCACTGGCTCATTACCAGTGATGCGGCGAGAGGGATGCGCTGGGATCTCTTGAGCTCTGCAAACGTTTTTCTTTTTTAAAATAAGGCTCAATATAAATAGTTTAATCCCTATTTGAGTTTTCTTTGACCGTACACGAATCAACTTCCTTTTCTATTATTGCACACGGTCAACCATCTTCCATTAAATTAAATATATATATAATTGTTTTAAAGCTTCGTGTTTGGAACTGTAAAAAAAAGACTCATTCTATGTAACTCCCTAATATGTCAGAGGTGTTTATGGTAATGTGCTCATTGCGTATTGCCTATTAAAATAAAATTACTCAAAATTATCTTTATAAAAAAAAGAGAGATTTTATTTTTAGAACCAGAATTGGTGTTTTGAGAAATTAGCAATAGTTGATGATGAATATGATGATTAATATCCTAATTGAAACCATGAGGTAAGCCTTATCACTACCAAGCTATCCTGAAGAACCTTTGTTCCTGAATTAGAAACTCTTTATCATTCCGTTTTGAAGCCTTATCAATGCAATTCAAATTTTACATTTAATCCTACTTGCCAATAGAAATGGGATCTATTAGAATGACGCCAGCCGGACTATGATGAAAACCTTCAGACGGACAAATAGGAGGACATGTTGATGTTTAATCAGAGGACTGAGTTTGTGTGATGACTGCTTTAATATAAGGAGCCTTTCCTCTACACAAACAGGGCCTCACTAAATGGTGTTTACATACTCCTCTTAGATCTTCCTTCCTTCGAGGGTAAAACTGATTTACTTTCCCTTCCAAAGCATTATTTTCACCCGGATTCAAAATCTCAATTACTTCACCGCTCTTATCTCTGAAATCACAGGCATTACCTTGAATAGATATATATATATATATATATATTTAAATTTATACGCAGAAGGTATTATCTGAGATAAATAGAGGTGAGCATGAACAATATATCCAACAATAGTATGTATCGAGGAATGAAAGAGCGACGAATTTTCCTATATGGAGTCGTTTCTTATTAGTTAGTATCTCTCATTTTTACACCAGACCTACATTTCATTACTTAGGAAGCTGCTCATTTATCACAGCCGAGGAGCTTGTTCTAAATCAGTTTTTTTTAGTTTTATGCACACGATAAATACCGGTTAACCCTAGCAGCACCAAGGTAGTATTCATTACGGCCTACTCCAAGGGGGGGGGGACTCGCCGAGCCCTACCCAAGACGACCTCCACAAGCCCTCACTTGATTTTAACCCTTATATCATTAATTTTCCTTTTATGGTAAACTTACTCTTTTGAAATATAATAATTTCTTCTTACTTCTGTAAATAAGATGGTAGAATAAGGATTATTTAAAAAAAAAATAAGGACCTAAGATTTCTATATGCTTTATTATGAAAATGTTTTAATTTGGAATTAAAAAAAGAATAAGAATACATGATAAAACAAAAACCTAGGGTCGCTGAAACTTTAATTATTTTCAATTTCATGAATATTTTAAAACAAAAAAAAAATTCTATTGTCTGAACTTAGGTATAAGAATAAAATGTTTATGTTTACAAATGCTCATCACTAGATTCAGCAGGTTCACATGTGTCACATATAACTGATTTCGTAGAATGCTTTTGACAAATATTCCGCTTACATGAATTGCAAATTTGCTTCATTTTTGACAATTTTGAGTACTTTTCCCGTTTGCCCGTTGCTTCTCGAACACACTTGTAACATCGTTTCCTACTGTTGTCACTTCTTGCCTCATTTTGACGAACTTTTTCTTCCACTTTTTTTCCTGTCACTGTTTCCAAAGAAAAAATTAGCGATCTGGTAAAACCACTTGTATTTTCGAGTCTTTTTGACGCATTCAACTGAATCAAATTTGTCCCTAAAGTTCGTAAAAATCGGGTCCGGCCTCAGGTCCCTTCCCTCCACCAAGGGAGGGGGCTCCACCCGCCCTCATCTCATTTTTCTAACACAAATAATTTTTCGTACTCTTCCTCCTTATCAAATATTTTTCAAATCAATTCCAACATGTTGGTAGATAAATTTTTGGTAAATAGATTTTTTTCCTTGTCTGTGAAAAATTTTTTGAGAGCAGTATTAAAAAAAATCGGAAGTGAGGGCTCGGCGAGCCCCCCCCCCCCCCCCCCTTGGTGCTGGTAGGGTTAATATCGTAATGTATAATATATATTGATTTCACACATAAATACAATATAAAAGGTCGATTAACCTTGAACATTTAAATTATTATGGAACCGCATACACGACGTACGTAAAAAATTGAGTTGGACATTCGTCCTCCAAAGTGCGGCGTGGATGCCGAGTTAATACCATATTATTGCACGTGGATGAACGTGTTATTCGAAATTCTTGGAGACCCCACACGTAGAATAGTGCGAGGCCCACACCTCTCCAACTACCCCCTCCCGCGTTTTCCTGTCTTCCACCACTCCCTGATATTGCAAATGTATTCTCCTTCAGTTGGAGATAAGAGCATTCTTATTCTGTCAGAGCGTTTAAAAGAAAAGTCGAATAGAATTGTCAGAAGCCCTTTCCCCCAGTGGAACAGTGCCTGTTCGCACCCAGACAGATGCAGTGAACAAGCTGCAGCTCCATCAGTGGGGCGCTAGACCTATGGCTGGGCTGCACCACAGTAAAGAAGAAAAAAAAGGAAGAAAAAAAGGAAAAGAAAAAAAAAATAATTGAATAATAAAAGAATAAATAAAATTTGGTGATCCTAGGGAGTAGTGGCATGCGCAAACCCCAGCGCACTACTGCTCCCGCATCCCGTATGCCAGAGATGGCAAGGGAGGGGAAATAAAAAAAAAAAAAAAAAAAAAAAAAAAAAAAAAAAAAAAGACTGTTCTTTATACCTGACCTCTGCAATTTGTAAATAAACGTTGTTCATATTATGCCTTAGTTCCTTCATATAAATTAAATAAAAGCATATCTAACACTACCATGTGGCTGAATTATATATATTAAAACATTCACCATACAACGATAAATTTATCATTCATTACGTTATCAGAGTGCATAGACAGTTCCCAGTTAGTTCCCTGCATGTTTATAACATATCTCTATATAAATTTATGATTAATTAATAACTATTAAATTTTATCAGTCATATGACAGTGACGTCTGAAGAAAGAAACCATTGGCCACTACAATAACAATTCTATATTTAAAGATTTGAAAATCTTCATCATGTTTTTTTTTTTTTTTTGGTTGGCTCTACTTATCTTGTAGACCGTTAGCCGCCCGAACCAACCTACGCCTGCTTTTTTTAGGCTACTGCTTTCCAGTTACTGCATGCAGCTTTTTGCATCTTTGTTGATTTTATTTATCTATGTAATTTTTGGCCTCCGATGTGGCCTATAGACAACTATACTGGCATTTATGGTTGTATAGAGGCGTCCAGCATGTTTATCCAATTATATTATGAGTTATAATAAATAATAAATAATCTTATAAAGCAGTTCATTTAATGTAATCTTCTACAGCAAGGAATGCTGTTTACATTTACCATTTCTGTTTATGATAAATGGGTAACCTTCAGGGTAGCCTCTTAAAAAAAAATCCTTAAAGCTGAATCTTTTCAGCAACAAATTTCGTCAATATCTCTTCACTTTGTGACAGCATACGTGTTCGGAGATTGATTTCATAGCTGGGAAAACGAACTCATAGGAACTTCACTAACATTGGATTAAAAAAAGAGACGATGAAAAAAATTGTTAAATGGCTCAGGAGCTCTAATGGTTTTATACCCCTAATCGTATGTGCTTAATTCACTCTCAGAATTGAGCTTAATACTGAGATGTAATTTAATGTATACGTATGGCCGGTATGTACGGGTATTACCTAAACAAATATTAGCTGACTCGCAGTCTCCTCTCGATGTATTATTGATATCCTAACTCGGCAGGTGTATCTAGTACGTTGATTAACGATGATAGATTATAGATGCATTACTAGACTCTATAATTTCTGAAAAAATGCTGGTAAAAATATATAACGATATAAGAACGACAATATCAACCAAACATTTCAACTAAAACTTGTTAGTCATCTTTAGAGTTAAACCTTCTAGAATAAATCGTATTTCATAGAAATTAAGAAGATTTCGGACCAATTCACGACATAATTCCTAATATTTTAAGACTTTGCTTTAAAGCTTGGATTGGTCTAGTATTGAAGACACCCTATGTTCTTTACGATATGGGCTGTGCTGAATAGAGGGAGAGAAGAAAAAAATAATACTTTTAGAATATATAGGAAAAGGAGATATTAATTTTAACTTCTGAATGTAACGGCGCTTATTCATCCCTATTCCGTCAGTCTGCTGGTGTACCTCAGGGTATTATCCTTGGTCCTATCCTTTATACAGTTTTCACAGCTGACATTCCAACCCATCCTAACACTATCCTCACCACGTATGCCGATGACACATGTCTATTGTCAGTGAACAATGATCCTTACATTGTATCCCAAACCCTCCATCACCACCCTTGAAGAATGGTGCCAAAACTGGAGGATTAAAATTAATTCTAATAAATCCCACCAAATCACATTTACCCTTCGACGTAAGCTCATGACCTCTTGCCCTACAGTATCCTTTAATAATACCCCACTTATTCCTGTCGAGCAGATCTGTTACTTAGGACTAAATCTCGACAAACGACTGACATAGAATCCTCATACAAGACTAAAAAGACAAGAAACTGCTCGTAGATTCCGACTATTGCAACATTTACTAGACAAACGGTCTAAATTGCCAATCCATTACAAAAGACTGATCTACAACACTATTATAAGGCCTATCTGGACATACGGAGTTGAGTTTTGGGGCTCCACTAAACCATCAAATTCCTCCAGAACCCAATCCTTGCAGTCCAAAATCCTTCGTAAAATCCTTAATGCTCTTTACTTTGTCACAAATCGAGTCATCCATTAAGACCTCAATATTCCAGATGTTGCCGATTTGGCCAGAACCAAATACCGTTCCTTCCATAATAAACTTCTCAGCCACCCAAATCCACTTTCTCCTTCATTACCTAATAATCCTCCTAGGTGTCTGAAAAGAAGATGGCCTCGAGATCTGCTCCTCTAGAAATGTTATTGGAGTTCTATCAGTCGGTAGATTCTCCACATGTTTGTATCATGTCACTATGTCACCTACAGCAAATTTACTTGTATATATGTGTATACAGTTGTAAATAACAATAAATTAATTATTAAAAAAAAAAAACTTCTGAATATGAAGTAAAATTGGCCAACCGCTGCGTTGTTGGTGCAGTACTTTGACATGGTAGTTTTAATGGAATGGTACATAAAAAATAAACGTTTTGGATACTCTTGCAATCAGATTTTCTCATGAAGATCAAAAGAAATAGTATTTACCATTCTCAAAATATTCCACCATTATCTGGACCACTGCTGCCTACTTCCCCACCCGTCAACAGACACTTGAATGATAAGGGCTCCAACCCTCAAAGTATCCTTCTGTTACGTGGGGTACTTCTCTTTGAAGGTAGGACAGATATAAATGAGGTACTATTAAATGTCCGACTGATAACAGGCAGTGGGTCATAGATAAGACCTCTTCGTGCTTCTGATATGTTAACTAAGGACCTAGCTATCTCAAAACATGAGAAGTAACGGATCTATTTGTTCATGTCTTGTTTTCTTTTCAATTCTATTCATTCTTCGTACAAGAACAATACTGGTATATTCGTGTCCTATGTGGCCTAATTTGTTTTAATACCGGTATTGATTAATGTGGACAGGTATCAGGAGTTATCATTTGCTCTGTATTCCAAAAACACCATTGTAGGTCACAAACAACTGGCCATTTGAGAAGCATACTAATCCGTTGAGTTCAACATGAAATATGAAGTATAAAGTAAAATTACTTGATTTTTCAAAGTATATTCCTGATCCTAGAACGAAGTAACCGTGCCGATCAACCTTATGTTTATAGGATGACTGACTGCTGCATTTATAATTATTTTTAATAATAATAGTAAAACTATTTTTTTTTTTTTTTGGACGCCTGCTACTTTGAGATTGTTTGCGATTGTCAAAGCTGCTATTGTTAAGATTGTTTAACTTTCTTGTTAAACAGTTTAATGTTGTTGAACATTTTTACGGCTTAATATAACATGTTGTTTGGCACAGTTTGGTTTATCCTTTTCTATATATATAAAAGTGAATGATCGAATCATTCTCTACAATAAAATATTGATTTACAGGACCGATTTACGTGCAGTTTTTTTTCAAAATTTTCCGTTTCCCCATGGGAAGATCATGAAATTCCCAAATTCTCAAGTACAAAAAATTTTGTGAAGAACATTAAGCGATTAAAGATTTTTTCAAGGTTATTGTGCACCAATCTATTCGTCTCTCTCCGAAGAATAATAAAAAAGCATTCCTGATTCTGTTAAGATATATTATATTTACGAAAAAAAATAAAAAAATAATGTAGCTCGGAGTAAAGTAGGTCAAATTTTTTTTTTTAGATCAGAGCATTTCATATTCGTTTTTAGTGTCGTTTCAAACTATCAAATACCATTTTTCATGGAAAATTATTGTTCATATGATCTTTTATAACTTCTCTGAATTTTATCCGATTCCTACCTTAATAGAACCGTTGGAAAGCTGAATGTCTGCTACCTTAAATATAGATTTAATGCACTTTAATGCCAAAATATGGGTTTCAAATAAAGAAAAGATTTTCAGACGTTTTAAATTATTATTAATTTTAACTAAAGACCATATTTCATAAAAATCTATTTTCTTCATAACATCCTCAAATATAGCAATAGCAAAGTATGGCCAGGTCAGCTAGTCATACTTAAATTCTACGAAAGTGAATAAATTTTCATATGGTAAAAAGTTTTTTCCATAAAAAAAAAAAAAACGCACCAAAAATGTGTAGAAAACAATTTATGATTGTGAATTTGGAGTTTTTTTTTCAATGAGATAATATAGAAGTGACTGGTGTTCTCGTTTCCCGTTATGCATGCCATATAAAAACTTTATGATCGTAAATTCTGAGGTAAATGATGTCATGAATAATTATTTAAAATCTACTTTATTTAATGAATGAACTGAAAAACCATATCGTTTAAGTTAATGTTAAATTTACACCCTACCTTACAATCTTCACTCATAATCAGTACGTTGCTCGTAAGTAAATAGTGGCGTGATTTTAAAACAAAAGGATTTTCTATATGATAAAAAATTTCTGGGTATTGTCCTGGTGAGCATTGGAATAATAATTCAATAAATATACCAGTGATATATAAAAATGAAATTTTCTCCCAATCTTCATTAATAATCAGTCCATCACTCGTAAAGAATACAAAAGCGTGATTTCATAACCAAAGGATTATATCTATGTATAATCGATGATTAAAAAGGTCTGGATATTGTTCTACTGGACATTCCATTAATAAGTCACTAAATATATCAGATATATTTAAAATACATAAAATTGTAAACAATTTGCGGAAAATAGTATAACTTTATTATTCCATAAACTATCGAAATGTATAAATATATGAAACATAAAATTCAGCAAAGTGATACGAAATGTTTGCTGATATTCCTACCCCATCAACAAATTTTTACCAAATTATCAATTCAATAAACTCAAGAGCCCTTCAACAGAGCGCTGCTCGACGTAAACAACAATGATGCAACAATATATAACGTATAATCTACAATATACAACGATATAAACCAAAATAATAGGTAATAATATGAAACAAAAGTATAATACAAATTTATTTAATAATTATACATTTACAAAAGTTAATACTGGTTTAAATTTGACGGAAACTTTTACTGGTTTTCTTAGTAAATGCATGTAAATGTTTTAATAAATAAGTATGAGACTACTTAGATAATTTTATGAAACTATAAAGCTACCAGTCTCACACCAGATAATAAAAATTATATACTAATAATATTCATTTTTTTTAATTCTAAAATAATATAATTTAAAAACTTATTTGTATTCAGGTATAAATTTGTAAGCTTCCTCATAAAATAGGTACCCTTGATTGGGTAAAACTCGTTCGAGCGTGATTTTGATCAAATCACCTTCTTTCACAACAGTTGTTTTGCAACAAAGTACTGTACCATGGGTTGGAGCGGTATACTTTTTTTTTTTTATAAATAAATTTGTGTATTTCTTATAAAATATTTACAATTTTT
>NW_027107635.1:459503-460465 GCF_000696795.3 Halyomorpha halys | reverse complement strand
AATAAAAGAGGAAGCAAGATTAAAAACTAATGGGTTTGAGTGGTTAGAGAGTTTATAATGGAAGGAGTGAAATCTGGTTCGGGCTAGATCGGTTACAAACGGAACATTAAGGTCTTTGTGGATGATTTTATTTGTGACAAAGTAGGGAGCATTTGAAGAAATATTAACTCTAAATAGTTATTTATAGTATCCAATATTTATCATTTTGGAAATAGATTCTAGACACCGTTCTTCTTCGAAGAGGCAATGCAAGTGTGCAGTTCTACATCTATGTGTATGACTTTAATTATGAGAAACTTCCTCTAAAATAGAGTTTTTTTCGCGTTCAAATGTATAATATTTCAAAGATGATAAGGCAGACTTTTACAACTTTTTACAGGTTCAAAGTCGACCTAGAACTATCACACCCTTGATTTAGCAACAATCCGATATATTTAGAAACATTCGATGTTCCTTCCACTTCCAATTTTGGTATAAATAATATTTAAATTTCTGTCTGCCTTGCTTACCCTGCAAACACACTTTACAACCTTGGATTGAAGTCGAAGTTTATGCCTGCTGACATGGCTTTTATGGGACCTCTACTTTCTTGGGAATGAAGATCCTATATCTTATGCCATAAATCCTTCGCTTCTGCATAATATACTACTTTCGAAGGTTCTTCGATAACTGTATTTTATCCTTAGATACCAGTAAACTGAAACATTGGAGTAACGGCATTTACGTTGTAAAATATATTTTCTTTATTCTGTTTTGAATAACAATATTCATTACTATGTTAGTGGGCAGCTCATTGTTAAGGCACAGTGCTACTGCAAGGTCCTGGCTTCGAATTCGGCTGTTGCAGTTATTATTTTCTATTCCTCTGTATCCATTAGTCGTGTGTGTTCGAGGACCCTCGTCAATCTGGCGGTTGAGTGTGATCCTGTGCTATGTTCTAGTAGCAGATTTACTTGGGATGC
>NW_027107635.1:452867-458693 GCF_000696795.3 Halyomorpha halys | reverse complement strand
GAGGATGCTAAAAGCTTCCCAGAAGGATACCCTGATCAGGAGCAGATGACGAAACACCTTAATAGTATCCCGGATGTCCAAAACTCGATACATAGCACCTGATCAAATCACCTCCTTGCACAACAATTGGTCTAGTACTATTTCCTTACAAAGTACTGATACTCTTTTAAACGAGCAAAGAGGGACTTCTATAACTATTTCTTTTTCTCTTTAACAAACACTAATGTTAACGTTTTAGAGAATTAAATTTCAGGTGAAAAGTTCTTTATTTTCTGTTTTGATGTTTTTTGAATTTGGCATTAAAAATATAAATTTTGGACCTCGACAAGTGTGCCCCTACAATTTAGGTTAATTTTTATATTATATTATATGTTAATATTCAGTATTTTGGGAAATATCTCTCTATCTTAAAAATGTCATTTTTAAAGTATGATAATTTCGCTAAATTTTGAGCCCTTACAAAGCTCTAGAAAGACGTACTGATTTTCCTAAAACACTATTGTTTTTCGAAAACGAGAAATCACCAAATTGTGACTTAATTTTTTTAATAATCCAAACCCACTAGTTTCTAACCTTGCTTCCTCTTCCATTCCTGGCAGTCCTCCGAGGTGCCTGAAAAGAAGATGGCCTCGTGACCTTATATTGTAAAATGTTTTTAGAGTTCTACTACTGGGTAGTTTTTCTATGGTACATGCTGTATCATATCATTATCATTATGTCATTATGATCAAATTTGCTTGTTGTATTTTTTTATACAGTTGTAAATATCAATAAATAAATTTTTAAAAAAATTGGTAATTATCTCGGAAACTGCTACTGAAATAGTTGTTGAATTACTTTTCAAATTATCTTTTTCTAATTTTCTACCAATTTAGGTTCATGTCAAAAACGAGTTAATATATTTTCATCTAGTCTATTGCGACACAAATATCTCTTTCATATTCTACACAAATATTAACCATATTTCACTTACTGAATCGATATTCATCTACTTCTAGTTAAATCATAATTAATAATTAATTAAAGTAATCCTAGTTATAATAAAATCATCAAGTAATAAAATAGTTTGTTAGTAAAATGTCGTGTTAAATAAAACATTGTATTTACAATACATATTCACAAAATACAACAGATGACATTAACATTAAATTTTATGTAATACAAATAAGGTTGAAAAATATACTTTAAACGTTAACCGTTTCTCTGAATTTGTTACAAGATTGATTTATTGAATTATTTCTTCTCTTATATTTTTATAGTCCAGTTTTTTTGTTATCTGTTTGTTTAAGATAGGATTATCTCAGTGCTTGGGGGAGATCCTTGGAGAATCTAGTTATCGAGGCCTTTTTGACATTTTTTCACAAGTTTTAAATTCAGTATTACTTATAAAACTTTAATAATAATAAAACTGAGACTATCTATACATACACATACTGATGTTATCCCTTTAAACCAAGAGCTATAAAATCGGTTTTTTTCTTTCTAGAGATATTATCTAGTGTAAATGATACTATTTTTCAATAATACCTTATTGGCTATTTATTCCAAAGAACTTTATTTTTCCTCTAACTTTATTAATGGCCGAGATAGGAGTGAATGAGAAATCAACTTTTAAATAGAATGAGAAGATGGCCTCGAGATCTTCTCCTCTAGAAATGTTTTTGGAGTTCTATCAATGGGTAGATTCTCCACATGTTTTTATCATGTCACTATGTCACCTACAGCAAATTTACTTGTTGTATATATGTGTATACAGTTGTAAATATCAATAAATAAATTATTAAAAAAAAAAAAAAAAAATAGAATGCATTTTTATTTCTGTTCAGTATCGGTCAGAGATTACTTCATAATGATTGCTCAATCACCGGTTTTGATAAGGACTTTGAGAAAGGGATTTGGCGGGTAATAAAAACCAAAACTAAAATTGAGATATATCATAAATATAATAATCAACAATGAAGCAGTTCCTAATAAAAGTCATAGAGGCATTTAATGTTTAAATTAATGTAATCATGTAAGATCATATAGAATCCTCTATGTGTGATGGGATTGATAGTTAAAATTTTAATCATTTATTTAAATTAAATTAATTTTTTTTCTAAATTAAAATTAAACAATAAAGCAACTGTTGGGATGAACAATTTGCTATATTGATATAAGAAAAGTTTATCCGCCTCCAGCCTGCCAGTTTGTGGGGCAGTGTTTGTTGGAAGTCCCAGGAGAATAATAGTTGACTAGTGCTCTAGCCGGAGCAAACACATCCCAAAATCAATATGGTTCGTCCAAGCTGCGTAGGTAAATTACTCTAATAGGCCTCGATCACTCCTCTTCGGTTTTTTCGATCTCTTCGGTTGTTCCTAAAAATGCAACTGTGGAGGACAACGGTAGCTCGAAAGAAACTCTAAAGTATCTTTTGGATTGTATATATCTTCCACTACAACCAAAGGTTGCGAAAAAAATAGAAATGTTTATTAGCTTATGAATAATAAAGAAAAAATCTAACAGGCATCATCCTTTCACTTACATCCCTAATTTTGGAAACTATCCCCTACTCTTATCAAAGATTTCTTTATTATTCATGTACCTTAGCGACTATTTCCCAACAATATGAAGGGATATGTATTTTACATTTTTTTTTCCCTCAATTTCTTGAGACTGGTAATTATTTATTAAATAAATCAACATTGTATCCTTGTATAGTCATTACACTTTTTATTACATCAATAGTCCAACGTTTCGGCCATCCAAATTCTCACCTCACATCAAAATTTAAAAATTGAAGACCAGTGTTATCAGTTTTCATATTTTTATTATTTTGCCTTATCTGTGTCTCTTTATTTACTTATTTTATGTTGTCCTACTTACTTATGTACGAAAATACGTGGTGTAGGGAGGTACAATGGTCGTGAAAAATTCCGAACCCCATTTCTCAACAAAAATCAGGTTCTAAGGTTGCGTGATTCTAAACTATTGTCTTACAAAGTGGTCAGTGAATATGTAGTGAGCCTCGCACAAGCAAAAGTTTAAGTAGGAGTAAATGCTTAATTTTTAAAATACCTTTCTCTAAAGCACCTCTAATTTTATGTATTTGGAATAAGTATCTATTTCTGATTTTTAGTTGAATAAAATTTATAATAAAAAAAAGGGAATCGTTTCCTCAAGATTAATGAAAATTTCCTAAAATAAAAATAATGATAAAGATTTAGAATATAATGTTGGAAAGCTAACGGGAAAAATAATACATGTTGTATATAAACCTTTCTTCGGCTACAATCAGCTTTTGACGCCTTAATCATCCAGTTATCCTTAGATAGGTTGATTATGTAGAAAAAAAACACGTGAAAAGTAAATGCTAGAATGCAATGTATATTAGATATTTTAATTTTTTGTCATTGTTTGTTTATATGGTAGTGATATTATGGATAAATTGAAAATTAAAAGTCTTAAATATTTATGTATTTTAAGGAAATGTGTTTGACTTATAACCTGGGCAGAATAGCCTGCAAAACAATTTTTAAAATTTGATGAACTTCCCAATCACCCAAACCTACTCGTTTCTAACCTGGCTTCTCCTTCACTACCTAATAATCCTCCTATACGTCTGAAAAGAAGATGGTCTCGAGATCTTCTCCTTTAGAAATGTTTTTGGAGTTCTATCAATGGGTAGATTCTCCACATGTTTTTATCATGTCATAATATCACTTACAGCAAATTTACTTGATGTGTATATATGTATACACTTGTAAATATCAATAAATAAATTATTTTAAAAAAAAAAATTTTTTTGATGTGAGGTGAGAATTTATATTGAAGATTGTCCTTGAGGATGGACGAAACGTTGGAGTATTGATGTAATAAAAAGTGTTGGAACTATACAAGGATACAATTATGATTTATTTAATAAGGGATATTTATTGTTTATTACTATTATTATTGGTGCGACAGACTGTGGAGGAAATACATTATTCAAGAATGTACTTCAAGAAATACATTATTCAATGTATTTCCGAAGTACATCGCGCGTTTCATGACGTGGTTTTCATAGGGTGGGTTCGTCACTCCTACGCCTATTTTTGTGAGTGTCACCCATTGGCTAACGGGCCTCACAAATGTCCGTGGGGAGGCTGTGAGTGAGTATTGTATAATTATATGCTTGCAAAAATCCGGGATAAGGCCGGGGACTCGAACTCGCAACCTTTGGGTTGGCAGACAAGCGCTGACAACGCAGCTCCCGTCATCCCCTATGTATAGCTTAGTAAAAGCAATAAAAATTAATGGGTTTCCCTAGAAATAAGAAATGGATACTTTTAAAAACTGACTATTGTTATAGCAAACACATCAATGAAATAAATTAAGATTATTTATACATTTTTCGTTATTACATTTCCAATGTAGGCTTCCAAACTAGATTTCGCCTATGCAGTGAGTGTATGTCAGTAGTGCTGCAATCGAATAGCACTTCATTAAAATATTTAAAAAAAAAAATTAAAATATCTAATATACATTGCATTATAGCATTTACTTTTCACGTGTTTTTTTTTCTACATAATCAACCTATATAAGAATAACTGGATGATTAAGGTGTCAAAAGCTGTTTGTAGCCGAAGAAAGGTTTATATACAACATGTATTATTTTTTCCGTTAGCTTTCCAACATTGTATTCTAAATCGTTATCATTATTTTTATTTTAGGAAATTTTCATTAAACTTGAGAAAATGATTTTCCTTTTTTTTATTATAAATTTTATTCAACTAAAAATCAGAAATCTTTACTTATTCCATATACATAAAATTAGAGGTGCTTTAGAGAAAGGTATTTTAAAAATTAAGCATTTACTCCTACTTAAACATTTGCTCGTGCGAGGCTCACTACATATTCACTGACCATTTTGTAAGACAATAGTTTAGAATCACGCAACCTTAGAACCTGATTTTTGTTGAGAAATGGGGTTCGGAATTTTCCACGACCATTGTACCTCCCTACACCACATATTTTCGTACATAAGTAAGTAGGACAACAGAAAATAAGTAAATAAAGAGACAAAGATAAGGCAAAATAATAAAAATATGAAAACTGATAACACTGGTCTTGAACATTGAATTACAAAGTTTATTTTAGATAGATTTTTCACTGAGGGAATTCATAACGCGAATATTTTTCCATGAAATGTGTTATTTTTAACATTAAAGTAAAGGGAGAAACGTGGCTGCAAAGCAATATCTCATGCAGTCCGTCTCATATCGACATCTCCCATATTAGAGAGTTCATAGGGAAAAGTACATATATGCTAGTCAAAGTTCATCATGTGAACTTTGTTTTACTTCTATCAGTCTAATATCAGCTTGTATTAAGCTTGTTGTTGAGTTGATAATTCAGTCACTATTCCTAATGCTAAATATTTTAAGTAAAACAAAGTTTTTTGTTGTTTTTATTCGTTTGTTATTTAATGACGTAAAACTTTATCAGTCTTTATTACCATTGATTTCATATATTTTTGTTTAATCGATGCCATATTTATGATAGAAAATTTTCAGACTTCAAAAATAGAAATAATTATTCAACTGTTTTATAATCGTCCATAAAGATTGTTGATATATCTAGATTTAATCCAAAATTATTGAGGTCTGATATAAAATTCGTGTATCCCTGAAAAGTATGAACATTTTTTATATTGTTGTGACAATTATAAATCGCTTGCTTTTCGGTGGCGTATGTTTTGTGATAAAGTAGGAATGAGTGAGGATGTATCTTTTACGCTACGTAACATTTTGATTCCCAGAATTTTTTCAGAATTGAGCTCTGGGGCTCCACCAAACCATCAAATTC
>NW_027107635.1:447339-452127 GCF_000696795.3 Halyomorpha halys | reverse complement strand
TTTTCAAGTGTATAAGAAACATACAACATATTTACTTATTGTATTATTTTGTACAGTTGTAAATTACATTAAATAAATAAATAAAAAAAAAAATTTTTTAAATGTTCGTCATTTTATAAAACACTTCACATATTCCGATTACTTTCTGATACAGTAATTTCTCTGCCCTCCTGTCCTTGTTTTATTAAAAATTCTTTTAGGTTAGGAGGAAGATAAATTTTTGAAAGATAGAGATATCATTACAGAGCGAGGCTTTAGGATGTCATCCCTCCCAGCAATTTAAAAAAACCTAAAAGTTGAGAAATTGTATATTTGAGAATCTACTTCAAATTGTGAAAACTGTTGTAAAACCTTATCTAAAGGGGTTATTTTACTCAAATTGCTCATAAACGCTATTTAGTGAGAGGTCATTATTTAAAAAAATGTTCACTAAAAGGGCTAATGCCGAGGAATACCAATTAAATTTGGTCCGGTAATCCGGTAAAATCCAGTCCATTTATGCCCTATAAATTCTTGCAATGATGTCACTGCTGTAGGGCAATGCTAATGATTATGATCCAAGACCAATTATTTGAGTGTTCTCCCTCTCACCCTTTATTCCAAAACACATATTAAGCCTGGGTTACTACTTTAAACAATATTTTACAACGTCATGAAGGTATGAAGGTTAAGGTCACCCAATGATAGTTCTCCATTAAAATTAAAATATATATATATATATTTTTTAATAATTTATTTATTGTTATTTACAACTGTATATACACCAATACAATATAAATTTGCTGTAAGTGATATTATGACATGTGGAGAATCTACCCATTGATAGAACTCCAAAAACATTTCTAAAGGAGAAGATCTCGAGGCCATCTTCTTTTCAGACGCCTAGGAGGATTATTAGGTAATGAAAGAGAAGCTAGGTTAGAAACAAGTGGATTTGGGTGGTTGAGAAGGTTATCATGGAAGGAACAAGGTAAAAAGGTATCTGCTCTGGCCAAATCGGCAACATATGGAACATTGAGGTCCTGATGGATGACTTGATTTGTGACAAAGTAAGGAGCATTAAGGATTTTACGAAGGATTTTGGACTGTAAGGATTGGATTCTGGAGGAATTTTAGTGGAGCTCCAAAGCTCAACTCCGTTTGTCCAGATAGGCCTTATAATAGTCATGTAAATCAATCTTTTGTAATGGAATGGCAATTCAGACCGTTTGTCAAGTAAATGTTGTAATAGTCGGAATCGACGAGCAGTTTCCTGTCTTTTTAGTCTTGTATGAGGATTCCATGTCAATCGTTTGTCGAGATGTAGTCCTAAGTAACGGATCTGTTCGACAGGAATAAGTGAGGTATTAAAGGGTACTGTAGGGCAAGAGGTCATGGGTTTACGTCGAAGGGTAAATGTGATTTGGTGGGATTTATTGGAATTAATTTTTATCCTCCAGTTTTGGCACCATTCTTCAAGGGTGGTGATTTGGGATTGGAGGGTTTGGGATACAATGTAAGGATCTTTTTCACTGACAATAGACATGTGTCATAAATTAAAATTTAAAAATTAATTTAAGAGGCCCTATTCCAGCTCCTTCGCACACGTCGTCTCGTCACGTAAGTCTCGTGTTGATAGTCCTTGAATTAGAGGGTTAGTGTGTATTGGAAGTGTGTCGTGAAACCGTTTATATGATCGTTGTTTGAACGTCGAGAAATTATAAGTCTTTGTGTAAGTTCTTGTTACTGATGCAAGGGAGAGCGCTACTGATCAGTCTTAGTAATTTTAGTTGAAATTGTTGTAGTTTTAGTAGGTAATTTTTTTTTCATATCCGTAAATTTGTGCTTCGTCCAAATTGGTCTAAGAAGGTAAATAAGTATAAATCCTTAGTTTTTCCGAAAGTGGTAATTTGGATCGTTTATTTAATAGATACAATATTAATTTAAGTCGGAAGTTTAGTTTTTGTTTTGTTATTTTGATGTGAGAGGTTAATGTAAGTCGTTTGTTTAGTGTCAAGTTTGTACTGTGTTTATCCGAATTAAACTTCGTTCGGTTACTAAAAAAGAAGGGGAAAAAAGCGTTGGTTACTTGGCAAGAAACTAAACCTTCTTGAACTCGGATGAGACCCAAATGTTTTATATGAGAAAATATTAAAAATGTTTTAGCTATCGATTTATATTTGTGTCCATTGAATTCAATTATCATTCCTTCTTCTTTATTTTATTTAGCATGAATAGAAATAGGTTTATAACATTGAGCCTGAATGAAGTGTCTATTGTAATACGCCTAATCCTCTATGTCGGGTGAGGTCAAATAAGCCCCAACGGAGGCTGTAATGAAGAGAGGGGAGAGAGTCCTTTGTTGGTGAGGTGGCTGGGGATGTGAGCCGTTCTCTTCAACTTGAGATCAAAGAGTTCGCCAGTGGGATAGTTTTGCATAGGGCTTTGTGTCTTGTCTTCCTTGTGTCTCTGTTATACAGTTCTATGGCCATGGCTTGGCTAGTATTGAAGTTGCCGCTGTTACTGTTGACAAACTGACAATGACAATGAAACTAATAATTTAGTAATATTTCTAAACCGAAAAAAAAATTATTGTAAAACGTTTTAGAACCTTAACAACAACGTGGTATCTAAACTTTGTTGAGTCCCTTATACACTAATCTGCTTATTTATTTGTCAATATACACTATAAACTCGATAATCCGAACAAATTGCTGCAGGGAGGTGTTCGGATTATGGAACGTATTAGGAAAAATGGTGTAAAAAATTCAATAATATACACAGCTATTTTTACTTATTTAATTCGTTTGCATATTTTATTGAAAATTAGACAGTTTGAAGTTTTGAAAAATTAAAAGATTGTTTTCTTTTATATCTCCAGTAATTTAAGATTGCTAAGGGAAGATTTAATTTGTTGAAACTATAAGATTGTTCATTTATAAGTGAAAACAAATATAAATAAAAATAGAAAATACTCTGTATGGATTTATTTAAAACGTGATAAAAAAATAAGTTCAATAAATAAATTTTTACAACACTTATTTCTGATATTAATTAAATTAGTTTTTCAGAATCAAATAATGTACCTATTATTTATTATTTATTTCTAATTCCAATAAAATGTATTATGAATACTTTCATAGGAATTAGATTACCCGTTATTGAAACTTTTTTTTTAATATTTACTGTACATTATAATACATTTAGTAAATCTGATCTAAGTTAAATTGGAGTGTTACAGGCGTGTAGAGAAACTACCCATTGGTAGCACTCTAATGACATTTTACATTAACTGGTCTCGTGACCATCTTCTTTTCAGGCGCCTCGGAGGATTGTCAGGAATAGAAGAGGATGCAAGATTAGAAACTAGGGTGTTTGAGTGGTTAGAGACTTTATAATGGAAGGAGTGATATCTGGTTCGGGCTAGATCGGTTACATAGGGAACATTAAGGTCTTTATTTATGATTTTATTTGTGACAAAGTAAGGAGCATTGAGGATTTTACGAAGGATTTTGGATTTTAAGGATTGAATACGAAAGGAATTCGAAGGTATAGTGGAGCCCCAAAGCTCAACTCCATATGTCCAGATTGGCCTTATAACAGTCATGTAGATCAGTCTTTTGTAATGTATTGGAAGTTTATACCGTTTGTCTAGTAAGTGCTGTAATAGTCGAAATCGACGTGCAGTTTCCTATCTTTTCAGTCTTAGGTTAATCGTTTGTCCAAATATAGTCCAAGGTAGCGGATCTGTTCGACAGGGGTAAGAGTAACATCATTAAATGAAACTGTATGGCAATCAGTAGGTTTACGATGAAGGGTAAAGGTGATTTGTTGGAATTTATCTCAATTAATGGGTTATTATTAACAACGAGCACACATGTCTCATCGGCATACGTGGTGAGGATAGTGTTAGGATTGATTGGGATGTCAGCCGTATAGACGGTGTAGAGGATGGGACCAAGGATACTACCTTGAGGAACACCAGCGGACTGAGGATAGAGCGATGAATAGGAACCATTGTGGTTTACTTGGAAAAATATATCAATGAGAAAGGAATGATTGATGAGAAAGTATGTAGGAGGTAAGAATTTACGGAGTTTGTGAAGCAGTCCTGGGTGCCAGACTCGATCAAAAGCCTGTTCTACATCGAAAAAGACTAATACATGAAATGTATTATATATACTTTTACTAAGTCTTCTCCTTTTGATCGCCTTGTGGCTTTAGATGTTGTTGTCAGTCCAGCTAAGGTGGTATAGTCTAGCTGTAGCCTAAGGCTACTGTATGGAATTAATGAAACGTGAAGGGACCGTTCTGCTGGTTAAGATATCGAAACTGTAAAAATTTCCTGTTTTGATTTTCACGGTACAATAACTTCCCTATCGATGGGGAAGTTAAAAATTTCCTTTATTCATTTATTTCAAAACAAAAACGTTAATGCCTGCAGAATTAAAAAAAAAAGTTTTTTTTCTTTTACACCAGTTGGGACTACTGGAATGTTCAGATTATCGAAATTACACTGTATTACAGCGATAATAGATTAATTTTTATAGGATACGGAAAAGGACTTACATGATTCCTGTGTGAGATAATATTTTTTTTAATATCTATACTGGCTTGCGGTAATTTCTTGGATTACGACTAGAACTATAAACTGGGTGATCGGAAGAGGAAATTTTGAATGAAAAAAATGGAGTTTCTGAAAAGTTAATTCTCAAATGGAAAAATTAAAATTAAATAATTAATTCCTTCACATGATCAACATACGAGTACTTTCGCTAGGACAAAGGTATATACCATCTTGCGTGTAAT